>NC_084751.1:49942758-49960258 GCF_033978785.1 Entelurus aequoreus
GGTTAATTGCATTCACATCCAGCTCTCGTCTTCAGTCACATTAGCTAAGGTAGCAAGCGCCTGTCAATCTTTTCGCTGGCAGCCCTGACTTGTGTTGTTTTATTGAAGATGTCGTGTTACTGAATGACATATGTGAGTCCAGCTGTACTTTATAACGAGGATACTTTAATTAGCTCAATCATTGCTCTCTCACTCACTACTCTTCTGTCTCCCGCTACGTCGCACACTCGTGACGTCGTAGCCTGTCCACTCCGTAGTTCTCCCATAATACAATCACACCACAGAAGATACAAACCGTCAACTGATTTCTAGCTTTATTTTCTACACACTGATAAAGTGAGGATTCACAGCTGATTACCCTGATTGAGGCGCCTGCTCCTCACGCAGCATAATCTACTCCGGTCGCATTGGCTTGTCTTTCACAAACCTATAAACGACTATTACTAAGCCACTGCATTCATCTGATTAAACATCAACATGGACTCATTTGACAGCATTAATACAAATATGATGTACAATGGTAGCTTAACTTAAGAGTGACTCAACGTAAAGTGTTTAGACATTAGAGCAGTCTCTAAGCAAATTGTTATGATTTAAGTTGCAAGCAAAAATGTGAATTCCAAGCATCCCCGACTTTAGCTGCCCTCGCAAATGTTTCAGTAGACCCTGTAAGATCCACCCAAAACATCTGGTCTTACTCCCTAGCATTAGCTTATAGCTAGAGATGTTTTCTACCCATGAAGAAAGAACGTGAATGTGAAGGCGACATTGATTTGAGATACAAATGTTTTGAATTCAGAACTCCATCACATAGCTCATAAGTTGAGGTAATACATGTATGTTATAATAGGATCGAGTAAATGTGTCCAACCATTAGTAGATTTGGTGACCAAGATCTGCCCAGCCCCCACTCTGTTTACTCATTTTGGTGCAAGTCCATTATTCCACTCCTCCACTGCAAACCAGCCACAAATCTCCACACATGCCAAAGTCTAGCTATTGCATCCCCCTCCTTCTCACCCGTCCCACTCACTTCTCGCTGTAAGACCCCCCACTAAGTGGATCCAGAAAACGTCCAACATCCGTTACGATCACAACTTAGTCAGACTGGGAGCAATCTGTGGTTGAACTCGGGTGCTTTAGTAGTTAAACCTTCATTACTTTTATAGGGTCTGCAAATATGAGTCTTACAAAGGTCAGCTACTTTATCTAAAACTTTGATCCGCCACAGTTCCTGTCTGGCGGTCCATGTGCCTGTAGACGTCAACCCCCCTTCCCCAAAAAGCACACACACTGTGAACTGGAAAGACGACTGTGACGTGTGTTGCTAAAAGTCCAAAGTGCTGAAGTCATTTGTGTAAACGTGTCCCAGTCACCGAGTGCGTGCACACACACCATTGCCACAGATTTGCACTTTATTCTCCCATGTCCCCTGGGGATTGGCTAATTAGAAAGCTGTAACACTGGCCATTCATTGGCTGATCTTCAAACCACGTATACAAACATACACTCAGCCACACATGTAATCAGTCCTTTAGGAAACCATGACCAGACTCCCCCAACTACTGTGTTCAGAACATGCCAATTACGGAGCTGAGTCCAAAATCATGACATCAACTTAATCTGACCAATTAGGAACCACAGAAGCCAACACTGCTGGCATCTGATGGACTGTAATCACTATCAGACAGCAAGAACGCCTAGTCTGGACTAGGACAGCACAACACAGAACATTCTCTGTTGTATTGAATGATAAACACCCTCAACATAACCCTCACCTACTGTTTGACTCATTTACAGTCCTTATGTACAATTATGTTACAATTGTTTATAATGTGTAAACTATAACGGTGAAATACAGTCAATAGAACAATTATATAATGTTTTAAACGACTGGCAGAAGTGAAATATGTCTCATTGGCTCACATTTGGAAAATACATGAACCCCTAAGTCCTCACGGCGGGTCCTCAGTCTGACATTTTTCCATGAGATGCGTGTCCATATGATCTTAGGAATGCATGTTTGTATTTCCAGCCTGTGATGCATGTTCATGTTTAAAAAGGGTGCAGAAAGGTATATTTGTCCTTTAGGGGCTTAAAAATAGATGTACAGTAGGCTTATGTAAAATTCTAATTTTGGAATTTCAATTTCAATCATTTGAAGTGGAATTAAATTATTTCCAAATCAGATAAAATCGGTATAGCCAAGTAACAGGAAGAATGTGTCACATTTGCCAAAGGTTTTGGCCTAAATACTGAAAATACTTTGCAAACAAACACATTTCTTTCATTGGGGATACTTGGTAAAGTACAGCATTCTGGAAAATGAAGTATTTTCCCACTATTTTCCATATTTTGAAAGGAATCATACATTTTAATTTTATACCTACAAAATTGGCTGAAATGCTAACTAATAGCATGCTAGCCATATTATGCCAAATAACAATATGCATGACTTTTAGATTTATACCCATAAAACTAGTTAATATTATTAACATACTAACAGTTAGCATGTATGCTAGCACACAACACAAATAATTATTACAAGTGCTCAATTTCAATGTTCATGGTTGACAAATGTGGAAGTAGTTGATTATGTAATATAACAACAATTCTCAATTGGAATGTTCATGTCATTTGCGATTCGACGCCCTATTTTGCAACCTCAATTCAAATGTAGTTTAAATTCATGGTATGGAATTGGAATTTGGGAACCATTTTCAATTCCATTTGAAATGTTGCTCATGTTGTTTAACCTTTTTTAGTATACTAATACATAACAATTAAAACATTGTGAGGTTTTTAGTAATGTCCTAGAGTGTGATGTCTGGAGCACTAAATCATGAATATGGCCTACTTACTGTTCTCTCAAGTCATAGCAATGATGACAATGATGTCATCACTCTGACAGTATGACTCTGAAATAGTCAAATGTCTTGCAACCATTAGTTGGGTGCTTAAATCATCAGCTAGCCTTTGTGGTAAATGAACATCACGCTGGCCAACTGACAAGTAGGCTTTCAATTTAAATGATGGAAATACGGCTTGGAACACAAACTTTTTACACCACATGATATATTCCATTTGAGTGCCAGATCTACATGCTGTACTGACATGTGGGCTAAAGAGGTGACTGGTTTCAACACTTGCAGTCAGCTACAGAAGTGATGAAAACAGACACTGATGTGAATGATAATGACATCTGGGAGTGTGAATTATTGATGTAAGCACTTGTCAGCTGCACACACTGTACAGTATATACTTAGTCAGACAAGGTGGATATCAGGTAAGATGTCAGGTTATTATCACCGTACTTGCAGTTTATTATCTTTCAGTCATTATGATGATCCTGTATTTACATTGGGACATGTGACGCTTAGCACACTTTAAGGCTTACAGAGTGCTTAGCCACCGCCGAGAGTTGTCAGAAGCGTAATACTAACCCTCTGGTGGGCTTGCTAGAGAGCCATTAGTGCTGTAGCTGTATTTGAGAGACAAGACCTATAGGCTCAAATGAATAACTATAGGATCCATCAGCAGAATTGTTGATATCACAGATTTTGTCAGAACCTCAAAGAGGATATATCGTGGATGACTACATGGCATAATCGTTTGTAGGGGAAAGTTTACAACATGATATTCTGCACGCTTTGCAGAAAAACCCTTTTTCTTGGCCCTGTGCATTACCCCAAAGTATAAAAGAGTTTGTCCACCAATGGGAACTTTCCACTTGGTTTCTTCAAGTGGCAAGCTGGTGTAGATAAATGAGGCCTGGTGTGGGTGCCATGTTTGAACGTGGCCAAAATAGTTTTTGCATCTGCTGCTGCTGCTGCTGTTCCCCTTGACTTGTGTGTTATGGAATGTGTGTGTGTTCCTGGGACTCTGGTGTGTGTGTGTGTGTGTGTGTGTGTGTGTGTGTGTGTGTGTGTGTGTGTGTGTGTGTGTGTGGTATGCTGTGGTTCTGCTGGCACCAAATTTAGTCACAGGCACTGAACTCCGGGTCTGACTGTTGCTCTGACGTCCTATCAACTCTCCTCACATGCCACAGGCCTTCATCGCAAACATAACATTAACAACACTAAGAAGTAAAAAGTAGTCATCCCTTGAAAACTGTACACTTTAGAAGAAGGTGAGGGTTGGTCAAGACAGACGTGTGAGGATCTTCTTTGTATTGTTAAATGTTTGTCTCTGAATCAAATTTTTAACACCACGTACTGCACATTACCCTTCAAAGCACGTATTCACTCTTTAGACCACACTTCTGCAAATCACTTTGTTTTGAAAATGAGCAAAGACCGTCTACTTCGCCAAGACCGATGTCATAAATCAGGTCATCTAAATAAAGGGATATTCTGACTCAAGTTGAGCTCCATATTAATGTCAAATATCAATGCAATGTTTTAAGAATGTCATAGTGATGGTTTTTCTGCTGCTAATCATGATTGACAAGAGTAGTTTATGGTGTGTTTTTTATGATCCACAATATATATTAGATCACTTTTGACAGAAACTTGCAGGCTTGAAACTGCACACTCAAACTTGCTCTTCAGACTGCATGATTGCATAGCAAATGAAAGATGAGTGAGCAGAAAGGTAGAATGAGACAAAGGCTGTTCAAAGGTTCTTCATAATAGTGAACAACACACAGGTAGATGAAAGGTGAGACACCATGAAAGCTTTCATCAGTCTATGAGCTCTGAAGCACTCAAATGGATGGATGGCCGAGGCAAAGCAGGAGAGCTGAGGAGAGAATGTGAAGACTTACCGCCAATGCCTGCAACCTCTCCTTGTGGAGCTGAGCCTCCTCGCACGACATCCTGAGAGGGGAAGGCAGGGGAGAGGGGAGGTGGGGAGGGTGAAGGGAGAACGAGAGGTGAGAATTGGGGAGAGATGCGGTTCTGAGTGCCAGAGGTTTGGATGTGGAAGTTGGGGAGTTGAGCTAGCAAATCCTCAGGAGTAATCCAAGCAAGCAGCAAAGATCTCATTGACTGGCCATGTGTCTCCCTCTCTCTTCTGGATCGCCCTCTCTCTCCTCCCACTTCCCTTCCTCTCTCTTTTTTAGGCAAGAGCCATGTTTGATTCCACAGCTGGGAGGAGCAGCTGAGGCAAGTGACAGAAGGAGAAGAAGGATTGAGACCAGAAGCAGCAGAGGAGGGAGACAAAGCGTAAACAGAAAGTGAGAAAAGTTGACTTGGACTTTGTGTCTTAAGCAGTAGATCACATTTGTCATTCACAATCTACTGTGGAGAGAGAGAGAGACCACGTATCTTGTTTGCTTTCATTGCTTGGAGTGGGAGTGACATGTGGGTCTTGTTGGAAAGGAAACCAGATACAAGCTCATCATCTTCTCTTGGCTCACAGCGCTGGAAAAGTCTTCCTATGTGGTGTGTGAAGACATCCAGAACTGCAAGACTGAGCTGAACAAACTTTACCAAATCATTCACTGCAATTACAAATGGACCTCCAAGACCTATAATTTGGAGTTTGACCAAAACATTTGGTTAAAAATGTCTCTAAAAGGTCAACTTTTGACTTCGCAAGATCCGAGACACTTCAGCTCAGCAAGTATCAATCCATTCATTCTGAATACTTTTTCTTTGGCTTATTTGGCCCAATTTAGGAATTGAAATTGCAATATAAATTGCAGCCTCCTCTGATAACATATGTCACAATATATTACTTCGTATGTAACTGATGATGTTGACAATTTCCAAAGGGGTCACAAAAGCTCCTAATTTGGCTGCTGACGTATGCGGTAAAATGTTCTTTTGTCAAAACTAATATTAATCTACTTGCTAATTCACTGTGAGTAGTCGCTTACTTTTTACTTTAACATAATTCCATCCACACGCCTATTAAAATGTAATAAGCATTTATTATTCTCTAGTTTGGATACTTAATATTAGTTTTAAGTAACACGTTTGACAAATACCGGTACTGTTTTTTCATCCACATGTTGCTGTGCAGCTGTAACTACACAGCGAGGTGAATGATGTTGACTGTGTCAAAACACACACACACAAAGCACACACAAGCAGTAACATTCTGGAGAGGAAGAATAGAAAAAAACTACACTTTTACTGGTTAATAAAGAGGGTGTTGAGTACAATATGGAGGTATTTGGACTTCTAATCTAACAATAAAAACTACAAACTACAATAATACTGGTTAATAAAGAGGGTGTTGAGTACAATATGGAGGTATTTGGACTTCTAATCTAACAATAAAAACTACAATAATACTGGTTAATAAAGAGGGTGTGAAGTACAATATGGAGGTATTTGGACTTCAAAACTAACAATAAAAGTGACACTTTAAACAACAAAGCGCTGCGCTGCAAGTGTTACTTTAAAACAGGCCTCGCCAAATGCGGTGATTAGTATTAGCACCTTTGCTTCAAACGTAGGTAAACATTTAAATAATGAACATTCAGATCTGCACAAGGAGTTATAAAGAGTGACAGGTAATAATGTAGTTGTTACACCTGTCCTGCTGTTCTGCTCCGGTGCAGACTGTAGTCTAGGAGCACAGGGCAGACGTTCCTTCCAGAGCCGATGTTTTTGTCAGGGGTAACACACTTCACCTTACCCGTCAATGGGTCTGCTAAGTTTCGCTTTCAGGTCAGAATGACGAGGCTGCCGATTCATGACAATCGCTTTATTATTAGTTTTGCAGGACACAACCGGACCCGTTCATCACTCTACTGCGCAGTGCACGCGCTCCCTGTCTCTCTCTTTACTCGCCCACTCACTCACTGACGTCACTCAGACAACACGTGGACATTCTCACAAACACACGCACTGTACATGTACACTACTCTCATAACATAGTTAACCCTGCTGTGCACATGTAGATACATAACATGGAGATATGTAACATGTAGATACATAACATGTAGATAAATAACATGTAGATACATAACATGTAGATACATAACATGTAGATATGTAACATGTAGATATGTAACATGTAGATACATAACATGTAGATAAATAACATGTAGATACATAACATGTAGATACATAACATGTAGATATGTAACATGTAGATACATAACATGTAGATACATAACATGTAGATACATAACATGTAGGTACATAACATGTAGATACATAACATGTAAATACTACATAACATGTAGATGCATAACATGTAAATACATAACATGTAGATACATAACATGTAAATACTACATAACATGTAAATACTACATAACATGTAAATGTTATGTAGTATTTATATAACATAGTACACATGTAATCTACATGTTATGACATGTAGATACGTGGACAAGCACACAGCTGCCAAATATTAGCAGAGTTAAAACTGCCCAATTAGTTTTGTGTTTTATCTTTAAAAGTGTGTTTTACCTGCTACGTGGCTTATATGTGTACATTTATCCATAGTTTTGTTTTTAGTACTCACTAATGATTGTAGTTTTCTTAAAGCACAGACCAGTATTGGCAACCATAAAGCATAAATACTTTAATATAATGTGAATAAAGCTGTTTTATTCTACTCTAACTTAATCCTTGATTATGACAGACTATATGTAATATGGAAAATGGTAAATTGTTCTTTGAGTGCAACAAGAAAAGCCCAATGTGTTTAATGCCCTTTAAGTTATATTTTAACCTTCGAAACTTGTTCTTTGAGGAAACATATGTTTAATGTATTGTAAGATTTTATGTTAAAATAAAGCCATTATTGACATTTTGTGTAGTTTCCTTTGTTTTGTAAAGCATCAATAAACATTTTGGTACTGGTAATGGTACCAAATTATTGGTATGGGGACAGCCCTATTCCCTAGGTTTGCATCATCCCTTTAAGTTTATTCTGAATCATAAGTCATGCATCTCACCTGGATAGAAGAAGTCTGAGGAAGTATTCCGACAAGTTGGTACACTTTAACCATTTAGGACCCAAAAATGGCCAGAATGACACAAAAAGACAACCCGCTGTCCCCCACTCTGTATCTTTGTGAGGATGATGAGACATTCTTCACCTAAATGGGAAAATATGACCATCCTAGCATCCTAATGACAGCAGGCATTGTACAGTAAGTGATGTTTTATCAGGTTTGTTGTCTCTCACAAAGTCTGGTGTGAGTAATAATCAGTGATATTGTTAAAAAATAAAAAATAAAAAAACGTGATGCTTTTGAAATTAATACGTCACTTATGCTTATAATGATCAAAATATGTAAATAATAAATGTTATTATAACTGTGGCCGTTGCCATGTTATGTTTATACTTACAGTGTGTATATAAATTGAGGTGTTTGGATGGTTTTTTTTCAGAGCTTTATAGGCAGAATAGAGCGACTCTCACAGAGTTAGGGTTAACCCTAACCCTAACCCTAACCCTAACCCTAACCCTAACCCTAACCCTAACCCACATGCTTGATTGTAAACAGAATCTTGATTGGAGTTGTTCAATGTTTAGAATGCATCAAAAAATAAATCTCTCTGTCGCCATGTCTATCATAATGATTGTTAACAATAAACAACATTCCAATAAAAGTGCAGTTCCCTTTTAAGATCTGCTTTAATATTTACACTACCTAAAAACTCTTTATTGGCTTTATTACTCAAATAGTAGTAGTAGTCATAGAACATAGTAATTAGTCAAATGCTGGTTGATGCTTTTAATCTGGGCAAACATTTTGAGCATGAAATGGAAGAATCATCACTCCACAAGATCTATATCTATCAATCAATCAATCAATGTTTATTTATATAGCCCTAAGCCACAAGATCTACAGTATATCTAATGCTGCTTTAGTCACCTGATTTGCATTTGTGATATGTTTGATGAGAATAATCAGCAATACAGCCTGCATACACCAAACACACGCCTACATGACACTCCTCTTCAGCATTCACTCATACAATATTCATACTGTACCTCCTTCAAAAGAAGAGCACTGGTGTGACAATTTCTTCATAAGTTGCACATCTTGTGTAATATTACACACCTCCAGTAGATGCACATCTTGTATAATATTACACACCTCCAGTAGATGCACATCTTGTATAATATTACACACCTCCAGTAGATGCACATCTTGTATAATATTACACACCTCCAGTAGATGCACATCTTGTATAATATTACACACCTCCAGTAGATGCACATCTTGTATAATATTACACACCTCCAGTAGATGCACATCTTGTATAATATGACACACCTCCAGTAGATGCACATCTTGTGTAATATTACACACCTCCAGTAGATGCACATCTTGTATAATATTACACACCTCCAGTAGATGCACATCTTGTATAATATTACACACCTCCAGTAGATGCACATCTTGTATAATATTACACACCTCCAGTAGATGCACATCTTGTATAATATGACACACCTCCAGTAGATGCACATCTTGTATAATATGACACACCTCCAGTAGATGCACATCTTGTATAATATTACACACCTCCAGTAGATGCACATCTTGTATAATATTACACACCTCCAGTAGATGCACATCTTGTATAATATTACACACCTCCAGTAGATGCACATCTAGTATAATATTACACACCTCCAGTAGATGCACATCTTGTATAATATTACACACCTCCAGTAGATGCACATCTTGTATAATATTACACACCTCCAGTAGATGCACATCTTGTATAATATTACACACCTCCAGTAGATGCACATCTTGTATAATATTACACACCTCCAGTAGATGCACATCTTGTATAATATTACACACCTCCAGTAGATGCACATCTTGTATAATATTACACACCTCCAGTAGATGCACATCTTGTATAATATTACACACCTCCAGTAGATGCACATCTTGTATAATATTACACACCTCCAGTAGATGCACATCTTGTATAATATTACACACCTCCAGTAGATGCACATCTTGTATAATATTACACACCTCCAGTAGATGCACATCTTGTATAATATTACACACCTCCAGTAGATGCACATCTAGTATAATATTACACACCTCCAGTAGATGCACATCTTGTATAATATTACACACCTCCAGTAGATGCACATCTTGTATAATATTACACACCTCCAGTAGATGCACATCTTGTATAATATTACACACCTCCAGTAGATGCACATCTTATATAATATTACACACCTCCAGTAGATGCACATCTTGTATAATATTACACACCTCCAGTAGATGCACATCTTGTATAATATTACACACCTCCAGTAGATGCACATCTTGTATAATATTACACACCTCCAGTAGATGCACATCTTGTATAATATTACACACCTCCAGTAGATGCACATCTTGTATAATATTACACACCTCCAGTAGATGCACATCTTGTATAATATTACACACCTCCAGTAGATGCACATCTTGTATAATATTACACACCTCCAGTAGATGCACATCTTATATAATATTACACACCTCCAGTAGATGCACATCTTGTATAATATTACACACCTCCAGTAGATGCACATCTTGTATAATATTACACACCTCCAGTAGATGCACATCTTGTATAATATTACACACCTCCAGTAGATGCACATCTTGTATAATATTACACACCTCCAGTAGATGCACATCTTGTATAATATTACACACCTCCAGTAGATGCACATCTTGTATAATATTACACGCCTCCAGTAGATGCACATCTTGTATAATATTACACACCTCCAGTAGATGCACATTCATGTGTTCTTCTTCCATATTATCTTTCTTACATGTATTTTTACAACATTTGCAACCAAACACACTTTATTTTCCTACCCTTCTTAGTACCCCTACACATTGGCTTACCCTATTTACGCTCCCTCTTTGCACAGGAAAACGTCCTTATAAGGACAAATAACAGCCGGTAGACTCTCCCAGGAATACAGAAGCATGTATCACACACACACACACACACACACACACACACACACACACACACACACACACACACACACACACACACACACACACACACACACACACACACACACACACACACACACACACACACGCACGCACGCACGCACACACACACACACACACACACACACACACACACACACACACACACACACGCACACACACACACACACACACAGAGAGAGAGAGAGAGACATAACAAGCACTTCTGAGAGGAAAACAAGGTGAAAAGTGAGCGTAGAGTTGCAAGTGGGCAGCTGTTCAGTGTTAATAAATGAAAAAGCCGCACGTTTACACTGAGTGTAACACTACATGTTTACACTGAGTGTGACACTACATGTTTACACTGAGTGTGACACTACATGTTTACGCTGAGTGTGACACTACATGTTTACACTGAGTGTGACACTACATGTTTACACTGAGTGTGACACTACATGTTTACACTGAGTGTAACACTACATGTTTACACTGAGTGTGACACTACATGTTTACACTGAGTGTGACACTACATGTTTACACTGAGTGTGACACTACATGTTTACACTGAGTGTGACACTACATGTTTACACTGAGTGTGACACTACACGTTTACACTGAGTGTGACACTACACGTTTACACTGAGTGTGACACTACACGTTTACACTGAGTGTGACACTACACGTTTACACTGAGTGTGACACTACACGTTTACACTGAGTGTGACACTACACGTTTACACTGAGTGTGACACTACACGTTTACACTGAGTGTGACACTACACGTTTACACTGAGTGTGACACTACACGTTTACACTGAGTGTGACACTACACGTTTACACTGAGTGTGACACTACACGTTTACACTGAGTGTGACACTACACGTTTACACTGAGTGTGACACTACATGTTTACACTGAGTGTGACACTACATGTTTACACTGAGTGTGACACTACACGTTTACACTGAGTGTGACACTACACGTTTACACTGAGTGTGACACTACACGTTTACACTGAGTGTGACACTACACGTTTACACTGAGTGTGACACTACACGTTTACACTGAGTGTGACACTACACGTTTACACTGAGTGTGACACTACCACGTTTACACTGAGTGTGACACTACAACGTTTACACTGAGTGTGACACTACACGTTACACTGCGAGTGTGACACTACACGTTTACACTGAGTGTGCACACGTACACTGGGTACACAGGTTTTACACGTTTACACTGAGTGTGAAACTACACGTTTACACTGAGTGTGACACTACATGTTTACACTGAGTGTGACACTACATGTTTACACTGAGTGTGACACTACATGTTTACGCTGAGTGTGACGCTACATGTTTACGCTGAGTGTGACGCTACATGTTTACACTGAGTGTGACACTACATGTTTACGCTGAGTGTGACACTACATGTTTACGCTGAGTGTGACACTACATGTTTACGCTGAGTGTGACACTACATGTTTACACTGAGTGTGACACTACATGTTTACACTGAGTGTGACACTACATGTTTACACTGAGTGTGACACTACATGTTTACACTGAGTGTAACACTACATGTTTACACTGAGTGTGACACTACATGTTTACACTGAGTGTGACACTACATGTTTACACTGAGTGTGACACTACATGTTTACACTGAGTGTGACACTACATGTTTACACTGAGTGTGACACTACATGTTTACACTGAGTGTGACACTACATGTTTACACTGAGTGTGACACTATATGTTTACACTGAGTGTGACACTACATGTTTACACTGAGTGTGACACTACATGTTTACACTGAGTGTGACACTACACGTTTACACTGAGTGTGACACTACATGTTTACGCTGAGTGTGACACTACATGTTTACACTGAGTGTGACACTACACGTTTACACTGAGTGTGACACTACATGTTTACGCTGAGTGTGACACTACATGTTTACACTGAGTGTGACACTACACGTTTACGCTGAGTGTGACGCTACATGTTTACGCTGAGTGTGACACTACATGTTTACACTGAGTGTGACACTACATGTTTACACTGAGTGTAACACTACAAGTCTGAGTGTGACACTACATGTTTACACTGAGTGTGACACTACATGTTTACACTGAGTGTGACACTACATGTTTAAGTTGACCATGGAGGAGGATTGGAACTTCTTAGTAAAATGTTTCCACCAGTTGACAAAGACCAGACAATTGGCAAACTTGGACATTGAAAAGTGTAACTTTAGAGAGTCTACATTTCTACCCTTGCCCAAATTTTTTGTCAATGTTGGAACATCTAACCACTTTGCACACTTTTCCAGTAAACTCCACTGTAAACTGCAGCTTTACAGATGCCATGTGTCTGGTAAAAGTGTCCAGCAGGACACATGTGAGTATCTGACATAGTGAAGGTACAAAAGTATCTGTCATAGTGAAGGTACAAAAGTATCTGACATAGTGAAGGTACAAAAGTATCTGACATAGTGAAGGTACAAAAGTATCTGACATAGTGAAGGTACAAAAGTATCTGACATAGTGAAGGTACAAAAGTATCTGACATAGTGAAGGTACAAAAGTATCTGACATAGTGAAGGTACAAAAGTATCTGACATAGTGAAGGTACAAAAGTATCTGACATAGTGAAGGTACAAAAGTATCTGACATAGTGAAGGTACAAAAGTGTCTGACATAGTGAAGGTACAAAAGTATCTGACATAGTGAAGGTACAAAAGTGTCTGACATAGTGAAGGTACAAAAGTATCTGACATAGTGAAGGTACAAAAGTATCTGACATAGTGAAGGTACAAAAGTGTCTGACATAGTGAAGGTACAAAAGTATCTGACATAGTGAAGGTACAAAAGTATCTGACATAGTGAAGGTACAAAAGTATCTGACATAGTGAAGGTACAAAAGTATCTGACATAGTGAAGGTACAAAAGTATCTGACATAGTGAAGGTACAAAAGTATCTGACATAGTGAAGGTACAAAAGTATCTGACATAGTGAAGGTACAAAAGTATCTGACATAGTGAAGGTAAGAAAGTATCTGACATAGTGAAGGTACAAAAGTGTCTGACATAGTGAAGGTACAAAAGTATCTGACATAGTGAAGGTACAAAAGTATCTGACATAGTGAAGGTACAAAAGTATCTGACATAGTGAAGGTACAAAAGTATCTGTCATAGTGAAGGTACAAAAGTATCTGACATAGTGAAGGTACAAAAGTATCTGACATAGTGAAGGTACAAAAGTATCTGACATAGTAGAGGTACAAAAGTATCTGACATAGTGAAGGTACAAAAGTATCTGTCATAGTGAAGGTACAAAAGTATCTGACATAGTGAAGGTACAAAAGTATCTGACATAGTGAAGGTACAAAAGTATCTGACATAGTGAAGGTACAAAAGTATCTGACATAGTGAAGGTACAAAAGTATCTGACATAGTGAAGGTACAAAAGTATCTGACATAGTGAAGGTACAAAAGTATCTGACATAGTGAAGGTACAAAAGTATCTGACATAGTGAAGGTACAAAAGTATCTGACATAGTGAAGGTACAAAAGTGTCTGACATAGTGAAGGTACAAAAGTGTCTGACATAGTGAAGGTACAAAAGTGTCTGACATAGTGAAGGTACAAAAGTATCTGACATAGTGAAGGTACAAAAGTATCTGACATAGTGAAGGTACAAAAGTGTCTGACATAGTGAAGGTACAAAAGTATCTGACATAGTGAAGGTACAAAAGTATCTGACATAGTGAAGGTACAAAAGTATCTGACATAGTGAAGGTACAAAAGTATCTGACATAGTGAAGGTACAAAAGTATCTGACATAGTGAAGGTACAAAAGTATCTGACATAGTGAAGGTACAAAAGTATCTGACATAGTGAAGGTACAAAAGTATCTGACATAGTGAAGGTAAGAAAGTATCTGACATAGTGAAGGTACAAAAGTGTCTGACATAGTGAAGGTACAAAAGTATCTGACATAGTGAAGGTACAAAAGTATCTGACATAGTGAAGGTACAAAAGTATCTGACATAGTGAAGGTACAAAAGTATCTGTCATAGTGAAGGTACAAAAGTATCTGACATAGTAGAGGTACAAAAGTATCTGACATAGTGAAGGTACAAAAGTATCTGTCATAGTGAAGGTACAAAAGTATCTGACATAGTGAAGGTACAAAAGTATCTGACATAGTGAAGGTACAAAAGTATCTGACATAGTGAAGGTACAAAAGTATCTGACATAGTGAAGGTACAAAAGTATCTGACATAGTGAAGGTACAAAAGTATCTGACATAGTGAAGGTACAAAAGTATCTGACATAGTGAAGGTACAAAAGTATCTGTCATAGTGAAGGTACAAAAGTATCTGACATAGTGAAGGTACAAAAGTATCTAACATAGTGAAGGTACAAAAGTATCTGACATAGTGAAGGTACAAAAGTATCTGACATAGTGAAGGTACAAAAGTATCTGACATAGTGAAGGTACAAAAGTATCTGACATAGTGAAGGTACAAAAGTATCTGACATAGTGAAGGTACAAAAGTATCTGACATAGTGAAGGTACAAAAGTATCTGACATAGTGAAGGTACAAAAGTATCTGACATAGTGAAGGTACAAAAGTATCTGACATAGTGAAGGTACAAAAGTATCTAACATAGTGAAGGTACAAAAGTATCTGACATAGTGAAGGTACAAAAGTATCTGACATAGTGAAGGTACAAAAGTATCTGACATAGTGAAGGTACAAAAGTATCTGACATAGTGAAGGTACAAAAGTATCTGACATAGTGAAGGTACAAAAGTATCTGACATAGTGAAGGTACAAAAGTATCTGACATAGTGAAGGTACAAAAGTATCTGACATAGTGAAGGTACAAAAGTATCTGACATAGTGAAGGTACAAAAGTATCTGTCATAGTGAAGGTACAAAAGAAGGAGAACAAGGCTGGTATTTGAATTATTTTGCAAGATGTCTCTCCAAAGCTGCTCAGAGAGAATTGTGCATAAGATCTGAGGGTTTCTAGTATGTACTGTACTAGCTTCATTGCCATTAAGACTTTGTTACAATGGAACCTCCATTTACAAACCCCTCATTATAAAAACTTTTAGATTTATGAACCATAGACCAAATAAAAATATGCTTTGGGGTATAAAACTTGTCTCAGTTTCATCTACCAATTGTGTGTCTTGCAGCGCAGACATTTTGTGCCCGGCAGCACATTCATTTTGGGTGGGCTGATCAATCTCCGGTGCTCATAGAGTCAGCAGAGCAATGATGCTGATGGCTAACGTGCTACTTTTTGTTTCTAGTTTTACTAGCTTGATATGAGCAACGGTCATTTCCTACTGTGAGTGCACCACAACGCTAGTGACACTGTGTGTGCATGTGTGTGTGTGTGTGTGTGTGTGTATGTGCATGTGTGTGTGTGTGTGTGTGTGTGTGTGTGTGTGTGTGTGTGTGTGTGCAGGTGTGCATGTGTGTGTGTGTGTGTGTGTGTGTGTGTGTGTGTGTGTGTGTGTGTGTGTGTGTGTGTGTGTGTGTGTGTGTGTGTGTGTGTGTGTGTGTGTGTGTGTGTCAGCAGGCTGGCTGCAAATGAGGAGAGTTCAGGTAGTTGTTATTAAATATAAAGTTGATCCATCACCCCTTTATGATTTTTGGATGTACAGTACTGTATTGTTCTTTATATTGTGTTCAAATCTTTACTAAAATATGGATTGTGTCAAGGCTGGTACCTCTTATTCATGTTTACATTGTTTCTTTTGGGGAAATGTGCTTGTGTGTACAAACTTTTCTTTTTACGAACTCTGTTAAAGAACCACAGGGTTTAGAACATCCAGGTTCCACTGAATTACTGATACATTAAAACATCAGCCTTTTTTATTCCAGACATTCTAGATCCTCAAACATGTTGAATGTGAAGAAACCAACAGCTCCTAATAGTGGAAGGAGACTCGCACTGAGTCCTTGAGTGACAAAAGCAGCATAGTAGTTTCTCCTTGTAGAAGTGAGTGACAAAAGCAGACTAGTAGTTTCTCCTAAGCAGACAATTGTGCAGCTGTCGGTCTTTCCAGCCACCAGCGGTCTGGCTTTCCTCTGAGAGCTGGAGTCCCACCAATCCCACCATGCTGTCATTATCCACAGGCGTCTTCTCCTCATCACCGCCATGTTGGGTGATCATTGCCTCTCTGATGCCATACCATCAATCCCACTTCTTCTTCACCTCCTAAAACGCTCTCTCTGTCCCTTCCCCCTTCCACCCGCCCTCCGTTACATTGGTTGCCCACCTCCTGTAGACAACAGCATCATTGTTCCTCCACATCGCCACGACGACACGATGACCTCACTGCCTGGCTCCGCCCACTCTCAACCCCAGCCCAGCAGTAATGGCCTCCAGATGTGGCAGCAGAAGAAAATAAGATTGTGCGGAGGCAGGGAGGAAATAGTAAATATCCAGAAAGAAAGTAAATAAGAAAAGTTTGCATTTATGTGAGGAAATGATGAATGTCAGAAAGCTTTTTTGTTAAGGGAGTTTGATGTCATGCATATTTGATACATCAGGGAGGTCTGCTTGTTTACATCTGACA
>NC_084751.1:49967758-49987758 GCF_033978785.1 Entelurus aequoreus
TAGCACACTGCCCTCTGGTGGATGAAAGTGTAAACTTCAGGTAAAACTGCCAGATCGATCTTTGTTGCAGTCACGTGACCAACAGGCAAGTACCGGTTTCGGGCGATAGTCTCGAGTCCTCATCCATTCATCCATTTTCTACCGCTTGTCCTTTTTGGGATGACGGGGGTGCTGGAGCCTATCCCAGCTGACTTTGGCAGGTTTAAGTGGGCTCCTGTTTGTTCACTGCATCAGTGCAGATGTTCAAAAGTTTAGTGGCAAACATCAACAACAACTTATAAACTATTCATCAGCACATCTCTCTCACTTCACTTGACACCTACAGTATTATTACACACGTACAGTATTATTACACACGTACAGTATTATTACACACGTACAGTATTATTACACACGTACAGTATTAGACACTTACAGTATTATTACACACGTACAGTATTATACACTTACAGTATTATTACACACGTACAGTATTATACACTTACAGTATTATTACACACGTACAGTATTATACACTTACAGTATTATTACACACGTACAGTATTAGACACTTACAGTATTTGACACTTACAGTATTTGACACTTACAGTATTAGACACTTACAGTATTAAACACTTACAGTATTTGACACTTACAGTATTAGACACTTACAGTACTAGACACTTACAGTATTAGACACTTACAGTATTAGGCACTTACAGTACTAGACACTTACAGTATTAGACACTTACAGTATTAGACACGTACAGTATTAGACACTTACAGTACTAGACACTTACAGTACTAGACACTTACAGTATTAGGCACTTACAGTACTAGACACTTACAGTACTAGACACTTACAGTACTAGACACTTACAGTATTAGGCACTTACAGTACTAGACACTTACAGTATTAGGCACTTACAGTACTAGACACTTACAGTACTAGACACTTACAGCATTAGACACTTACAGTATTTGACACTTACAGTACTAGACACTTACAGTATTAGACACTTACAGTATTAGGCACTTACAGTACTAGACACTTACAGTATTAGACACTCACAGTATTTGACACTTACAGTATTAGACACTTACAGTATTTGACACTTACAGTATTAGACAGTTACAGTATTAGACACTTACAGTATTAGACACTTACAGTATTAGACACTTACAGTATTTACATACTGGAGACACATCTTGTCTTTACATGTGAGAGGTCCACAAATGAAACATTAATCAGTGAAAGACCAAGTTGGACTTATTAGTGCATCGCTAAGTAACATATTTGATTGACATAACGAGTGATGGTGACGCTAGTGAGAAAAAGTAAAAAGTTTGTTTGCAGTTGATTTCCTGCTAGAAATATTAGTCTCATCTACAATTCATGTCTGCAGTTGTTTTTAGGCTGTCAAGTTTATTTTGTGTCATTATTTATCTGTAGATGTTGTTCAGCAATGTTTGCTAGCAATGTCAACATTCAGTTTATGCTGTTGAGGTTTATTCATCTACTTTATTATTACTATTATGGATATTTTCTTCATGCTAACAAATATCCCCAAAGATGCCATAATGTGGTCATATGTGTAGAATAAAGCATAATTGTCTCTCCTGCACAACAACAACTAAGCTTTTAGTTTATGTTATGAGAATGGAGAACAAAAATATGGTGGATTGCACCAACAATCACAATATTTATTACTAAGACTTAACATGAGTTATTTTATTTGCACAAGCAGGTCTTCTAGTTCTATTTAGACGTGGCAACCACATTTAACGCAGGTGTCAAATTCATACCTTTTTGAATTTGACTGGTATGATCTTGCCTGCTAGTTACTCTTTGAGCACTGTGCGTGCTTCCGGGTCACGTGACCGCCGCGGTCCAATTAGCTGGGCTTATAAGCCGGTACCAGGAAGTGGCCAGCAGATAGACCAATTGTATGCTCGAGGTAGAGTTTTATTCTTGTTTGTGCTGACTGAGTAGAAACTCAAATGCCTACTTTGTAACTTTATAGAGCCGACTACCAACGCCGGAGTTGTTTTCCTCATTAAGCTGTGAGTGACGGTAGAAGAGTTGGTGAGTCCATATTTATGAACATAGCACCTTTAGCATGTATCTTTCTTGGATTGTTTTCATTGCAGCAGTCTTTGTAGCATATTCTCAATCGTCCATATACAAGGTTTATGATTTAAACCTTTGATAACTATTTGTGTATTGAATGTACTATTAAATGTGTTTTGATAAGTGCACTGATTGTTTTGTATAGGTCATATTTATGCTGCTAATAGTTATTTTGGCATTTTATTGCATATTGTGATTCTGACATGTATTGATTTATATTGTACAATATTGAGCAAAGAACTAGAACATATTCTGGATTCTTTATGATACAATTAGTGTTATTTAAAGAAGATATTTTGTGTACACATGGATACCTAGGTTCCATTCTAGAGGCTAACCTTTCCTGTGACAAAATGGCAACCAAGGTAATCAAAAAGGTTAACCAACGAACGAGATTTCTCTACAGAATCTCCTCTCTGGTCAACAAAAGCACCTTGAGGATTCTGGCGGGAACTCTCGTTCAACCCTTTTTCCATTACGCATGCACCTCCTGGTACCCTAGCACCTCCAAAACCCTCAAATCTAAACTCCAAACATCTCAGAACAAGCTAGTCAGGTTACTTCTAGACCTCCACCCCAGATCCCACCTCACTCCTACCCACTTCTCTAAAGTGGGCTGGCTCAAGGTGGAGGACAGAGTTAAACAACTTGCACTGAGCCTAGTCTATAAAATCCGCTACACCTCCCTGATACCGAAGTACATATCAAACTACTTCCTTAACGTAAATGACCGCCATAACCACAACACCAGGGGGTGCTCCACTAACCACGTTAAACCCAGATTCCGAACTAACAAAGGTCTTAACTCATTCTCTTTCTATGCCACATCAATGTGGAATGCGCTCCCAACAGGTATAAAAGAAAGGGCATCTCTATCCTCCTTCAAAAGCGCAATAAAAGTTCACCTCCAGGCAGCTACAACCCTAAACTAACACCCTCCCCGGATTGCTAATAATCAAATGTAAACAATCAAATGCAGATACTTTTTCTTTTTCTTATGCCTTCTGATCTCTCTCTCTCTCTCTCTCTCTCTCTCTCTCTCTATGTCCACTACTTGATGTCCATACCCCCCCCCCCCCCCCTCCACACCCCTGATTGTAAATAATGTAAATAATTCAATGTGATTAACTTGTGTGATGACTGTATTATGATGATAGTATATCTGATAGTATATATCTGTATCATGAATCAATTTAAGTGGACCCCGACTTAAACAAGTTGAAAAACTTATTCGGGTGTTACCATTTAGTGGTCAATTGTACGGAATATGTACTTCACTGTGCAACCTACTAATAAAAGTCTCAATCAATCAATCAATTATAAGAAGGTTCCTGGCTCTTACACAGGCCAGGCTTCTTTTTTTTTATGGCGAGCTAAAGAAAGAAGAATCTAGTCCAAGGACTGGTTTTGGAAGATTCCAGCCAGGAACCAGCACCTGTTCTGTCTGGGCGGGTAGGAGGCTCTCCAGCCGACCCTTTTCATCCCCCCCTCATCTTTAACCAGCAGTACATGGATTGTACTGCCATCCTTTTTTCCCCCCCACGAACTCTTAAGTCTGAACTGAGCTTTATTCAGATCCAGAGACATTAATTACTGAAATGTGAATTGTGTGTGTATATATGTATATAGTCACTGTTGTTTTCCAGATTACTTTCCTGTTGAATGGCCATTCAACGTATTGTGTGTGTATATCTGCTGTCCCTCACAAATTGTTTAATACACGGAGTTAACCAACCTGCAATTTGAGCTTTGCCTTCTCTCTCCAAGTGGAAACCCTAGTCTTTTGTTCCTAGCCCATAAAACCCCATATTTATTGCATTGATTGTAGCACGGATTGGTTACACACAACATAACACAAACTAATGTGGTCTCTTGTCCTTTCTTGATGTTTACTTCTGCTCTCAAACACTACTAATGTAGTAGAGAATAAACTTGATCGCATCACAGAAACTTTCTCAAACAAATCAAATGTTCAAACAAACATTTCACAAAGTGATCTCTGCAGACACAAGTGGTCCAGTGTGTTTCACGAGATGATGAAAGTGATCATTTTAAGAGACATTTGACCCACTTTCATTTTTAGCTGACTTCATGACCTTTATGAACCACTTCTTTTGATAATCTATTAAAGTTATTTTCTATCTCTCTATTTGATTGACAGGAACAGCCAAGAACAGAACAACAACAACACAACATTTTCTGCTCAAACTACATTAACTCTCCCTTGTTTTAATGCTACACTCAAGCTGCTTGGCCACGGATGTGACGTCATCTCATATGCGAGCCAGCAACACACTAACATAATCATTGATCATAATCATTGATGATCGTAGCTCACACAATATTTCAAAAGACAATCAGCTGTTTATGTAAAGTCTTATTTGTCCTCCTACAGTATTAGAACTTCATCACATTTTCTCAGACAATACATTCTCAAAAGGGAGGGGGGTGCTTACATGTTGCATACTGGGGGGGGGGGTGCTTACATGTTGCATACTGGGGGGGTGCTTACATGTTGCATACTGGGGGGGTGCTTACATGTTGCATACTGGGGGGGGGGGGTGCTTACATGTTGCATAGTGGGGGGGTGCTTACATGTTGCATACTGGGGAGGTGCTTACATGTTGCATAGTGGGGGGGGGGGTGCTTACATGTTGCATACTGGGGGAGTGCTTACATGTTGCATACTGGGGGGGTGCGTACATGTTGCATACTGGGGGGGTGCTTACATGTTGCATACGGGGGGGGGGGGGGTGCTTACATGTTGCATACTGAAAAATCAAAGAATTGGGGCCACTAAAATATTTTTTATAAACATTTTTTATTTTGTAAGAAGTTAACAAAAAGTGTTGTAAATACATTTTATTAAAAGACAAATCTTTGCGTTATAAGTTAACAGTGTCAACTTTCAGCTGTTTTTCTTCTTTACATTACTTGTTGCTGTATTTTCCCATTTTGTGCCCTTTTTTTGTTTATTTAAATGAGTTTAAAAATAATAATAGTTAATGAAGATGTATGATTGCATTGTTTTTCGCAGTCAGATTTTGAATAATGTTTGAATAATATATTGAAATATTTTTAAACTGCCACTGAATGTATTTTTGTCTAAAGCAGCATCTTGGTGCGCCTTCACAGAACCACCACTAGAGGGCAGTGTTTGTCAGGTTGGAGACACCAAACAGCAGCAACATTAGTGCACTTTTACAGAACCACCGCTAGAGGGCAGTGTTTGTCAGGTTGGAGACACCACACAGCAGCAACCTTAGTGGACCAAAATATGATGTTAAGTTATAATCAATTAGAAATATGTACTCATGGAAAGGAGTAATTGTACATCATGTGATTAATTCAGCTATTTGATTCAATCAGGCACACAGTGGAAAACATGGACATTCATTTTTGGTATTTATTCAAGTGAGAATGAAGTTTATACTGTAGATAGTGCAAATTAATATTTCACTTCACTCATACGGTCTTCAAGATATACTGCATTTGTCATTTGTTGTGGCCTACTAATATGAAACTTACTGCCACTACTAACCAAATGTTTAGGCTTAATATGAAAGATAAGAAATTAATTGATTATAGCAACTGAAGCAGTTTCAGTGGAACATGCATAAGATGAAATGTGATGCATCACACATTTACACTTGTTTCATTACAGCACGTCCCAAAAGGAGTAGGAAGAAGCAGAGCTTATTTAATCCTACACCTTTTCATATCAGAGCAATTTTATCCCATTTCCTTCTTCTCTGTAACAGAACAGTGAATAAATAAATAATAAATAAATAAATATACCCTAGTAAGTAAACAAATATTAAATACATAAATAATCATCCTTTTTTTTTTTTTAAATGTTGAAGATGTTCATCATAATTGTTCTACTTTGTAGTTTGAACTTAAAGTGAATTATATTGCTGCTTTGTTTGATTGCTTTGCTTCATCCATTCCATCATTTCATTCCACATACTGACATGCTAAAGGTTCTAAATGTTGTACGTGCATACAAATATTTTAAAATACATTTTTCTCTAAGATTATATTTCTCGTCTTTTGTTGAGAAGAATTGTTGTACATTCTTAGCTAGCAGGTTATAGTTTGCTTTGGACGTCATTTAACTGTTTGCAAATTCAATATATCGTGGAATTTCAATATTTTTAAATCAATAAATAAAGTGTTTGTATGTTCTCTATATCCAACATTATTATTATTATTATAACTGACCTTTTTTGTAACAGTTAGTGAATAAGTCTACTTTTGTCATTATTTCTGCACAATAAGTCAGATATGTGACACTAGTGAGCAGAAGACAATATGAAGTCATGTTTGGTCCAGAACATGTTTTGTTTTATTCATTATTGACGTGTTTCTTTTATTTTATTCATTATTGACGTGTTTCTTTTATTTTATTCATTATTGACGTGTTTCTTGCTACTTTATGTTGTATATTTTTTATGTGAGGTTTCAAAGTTCATTTTATCATCTATTTTGTGTTTTCTTTTTACCTTTTCAATGTCTTTTTTTTAATAAATATATGTACAAAAAACATCTGGCAATGTGCATTTTCTTGCACCTGGAACATTCCAGCACCGGCTCACAGATAGTGTCTTCCATGCTAGCAGATAGTGTCTTCCATGCTAGCAGATAGTGTCTTCCGTGCTAGCAGATAGTGTCTTCCATGCTCGCAGATAGTGTCTTCCATGCTCGCAGATAGTGTCTTCCATGCTAGCAGATAGTGTCTTCCGTGCTCGCAGATAGTGTCTTCCATGCTAGCAGATAGTGTCTTCCGTGCTAGCAGATAGTGTCTTACGTGCTAGCAGATAGTGTCTTCCGTGCTCGCAGATAGTGTCTTCCGTGCTAGCAGATAGTGTCTTCCGTGCTCGCAGATAGTGTCTTCCGTGCTAGCAGATAGTGTCTTCCGTGCTCGCAGATAGTGTCTTCCGTGCTAGCAGATAGTGTCTTCCGTGCTCGCAGATAGTGTCTTCCGTGCTAGCAGATAGTGTCTTCCGTGCTAGCAGATAGTGTCTTCCGTGCTCGCAGATAGTGTCTTCCGTGCTAGCAGATAGTGTCTTCCGTGCTCGCAGATAGTGTCTTCCGTGCTAGCAGATAGTGTCTTCCGTGCTCGCAGATAGTGTCTTCCGTGCTCGCAGATAGTGTCTTCCGTGCTCGCAGATAGTGTCTTCCGTGCTAGCAGATAGTGTCTTCCGTGCTCGCAGATAGTGTCTTCCGTGCTCGCAGATAGTGTCTTCCGTGCTAGCAGATAGTGTCTTCCATACTAGCAGATAGTGTCTTGCATGCTAGCAGATAGTCTTCCATGAGTACACACAATAACCTCATTTGAATAAGACGCTCTGCATCAGTTATCAGTTGCACACGCAGTCTTAGTAAATCACGCAGCCACTAATAGTACACACTATTTTATATTTTGCAAACATTTAGCACATGCTATTTGGATGTCAGTAAATGAAGGCTCAGAGAGTTTATGTTGAAATATTTGACATATTAACAGTCTTGATGAACACACTTTGTGACACCTTCAATTATTAAACACATTTTAGCTGCCAGCAGCAGCCCAGCTGTGCCACACTCAGCAAATATGTGCTAATAAAACATTCAAGCAACATCCCGGCCACAATTGAGGAAAGGAAATATTATGATGATGATGATGATTATGATGACGTCCATCTTGTCAGTGCAAGATGACTCAAAACAATCCAACATTCAACCAGCTGGGAAAAAGTCAGCATAACATCTTCTTATCAACAAGTTTGACTCATTGATCCAGCAGCCAGATGAGGAGGGGGAGTCCTCTTATGAGGAGGGGGAGTCCTCTTATGAGGAGGGGGAGTCCTCTTATGGAGGGAGGGAGGAAGACCCTCCATGGACCCACTCAGGACCCCCTGCTGTGGTGTGGAGGAGGGGCGGAGCAGCGTGGGATTGTTTTGGACAAAGCTCCGCGCACAAAGATGGAGGGTGTGTGTGTGTGTGTGTGTGTGTGTGTGTGTGTGTGTGTGTGTGTGTGTGTGTGTGTGTGTGTGCGCGCGCGTGTGTGTGTGGACAAACAGTGATTTTGTCTTTATCAAATTAATTAGTGTGATTTCTGACAATCTGCTGGGATAAGTGTGTGTGTGTGTGTGTGTGTGTGTGTGTGTGTGTGTGTGTGTGTGTGTGTGTGTGTGTGTGTGTGTGTGTGTGTGTGTGTGCGTGTGTGTGTGTGTGTGTGTGTGGACAAACAGTGATTTTGTCTTTATCAAATTAATTAGTGTGATTTCTGACAATCTGCTGGGATAAGTGTGTGTGTGTGTGTGTGTGTGTGTGTGTGTGTGTGTGTGTGTGTGTGTGTGTGTGTGTGCGTGTGCGTGCGTGTGTGTGTGTGTGTGTGTGTGTGTGTGTGTGCAGCTGTAGCACGCAAAAGAAGGCCAGGGCCCCCGGGACAAACGTGGCCGCTTACTCGCTTGGTTGCCATGGTGATGAGGAGACGGGAAAGGCTCTGTCGGAATTGCCATTAAAATGGAGAGCAGCACACACACACACACACACACACACACACACACACACACACACACACACACACACACACACACACACACACACACACACACACAGACTGATGTGAAGACAAAGCAAACAAGCACACACACACACACACACACACTTGAGTTGGGATGAAAAGGGTTGTCTTTAAAAATAAAAAAACAAAAATAAAAATATTCTGACTGGTCTGAGCTACACTTGCACACATTACTATGATTCTCTTGGGATTGTGTGTGTGTGTGTGTGTGTGTGTGTGCGTGTGTGTGTGTGTGTGTGTGTGTGTGTGTGTGTGTGCGTGTTCCAAGCAGGTGTGCTGTGTGAAAGGTCATCCAATGCTGAGTGAAGGTTGTGGTCAAACTGTGGTTGTTCCCATGTTGGATGCTGGGGTTAAACAATGCATCCATCTATACATTTCCTACAGTTTTGATGTCGCTGGGGGGGAAGCTGGAGCCTATCCCAGCAGCACTGGGGTGTAAGGTGGGGTACACCCTGGACAAGTGGCCGCCTCATGGCCTGGGCCAATGCAAAGAGTGACATTTGACTTTTTATTCCCAGCTGTATGTAGAAGTGTCTGCTTGTATCAGCTCTGATATATTTATTTTTATCTATTATGTATTTATTATTATCTGATATATTTATTCCCAGCTGTATGTAGAAGTGTCTGCTTGTATCAGCTCTATATTTATTATTATTATATATTTATTATTATCTGATATATTTATTCCCAGCTGTATGTAGAAGTGTCTGCTTGTATCAGCTCTGATATATTTATTATTATTATATATTTATTATTATCTGATATATTTATCCCCAGCTGTATGTAGAAGTGTCTGCTTGTATCAGCTCTGATATATTTATTATTATATATTTATTATTATCTGATATATTTATTCCCAGCTGTATGTAGAAGTGTCTGCTTGTCTCAGCTCTGATATATTTATTATTATTATCTATTATATATTTATTATTATCTGATATATTTATCCCCAGCTGTATGTAGAAGTGTCTCCTTGTCTTAACTCTGATATATTTATTATTATTATGTATTATATATTTATTATTATCTGATATATTTATATTCCCAGCTGTATGTAGAAGTGTCTGCTTGCATCAGCTCTGATATATTTATTATTATCTATTATATATTTATTATTATCTGATATATTTATTCCCAGCTGTATGTAGAAGTGTCTGCTTGTATCAGCTCTGATATATTTATTATTATTATCTATTATATATTTATTATTATCTGATATATTTATTCTGAGCTGTATGTAGAAGTGTCTGCTAGTATCAGCTCTGATTTATTTATTATTGTTATCTATTATATATTTATTATTATTTGATATATTTATCCCCAGCTGTATGTAGAAGTGTCTGCTAGTATCAGCTCTGCTCTTTTAATGTCTTTAATGTCCTTTGTCTTCTTTGATGTTTGATGTTTCCATCGTACATGTGTGTGCTATGGCTATGAGTTGTTTTTCCCCTTGGCCTCAGTCTGGACCCCCTCTCTCCAGGGGCCCAGGCTTAGACCCAATTTTTCAAAACCATGATTTAAACAGTTTTTCTAGGGCATATACAGGAAATATGAAAAAAGTGTTTTTGTTTTTCACCTGGGAATAAAGAAACAAACAGTGAGACCTTGGATGAGACATCATTTTGTTTTTCATCTTCACTTCAAGAGACCACCTTCAAACAACACAACAAGTCCTGCTTTATGTTGATTTATGTTTCAACACACCACCATTCAGCAGTCACTAAGAGGACACACAATGGAAGTCATGTGCCAGTGACATCACCAATGGAAGTCATGTCCCAGTGACATCACCAATGGAAGTCATGTCCCAGTGACATCACCAATGGAAGTCATGTCCCAGTGACATCACCAATGGAAGTCATGTCCCAGTGACATCACCAATGGAAGTCATGTCCCAGTGACATCACCAATGGAAGTCATGTGCCAGTGACATCACCAATGGAAGTCATGTCCCAGTGACATCACCAATGGAAGTCATGTCCCAGTGACATCACCAATGGAAGTCATGTCCCAGTGACATCACCAATGGAAGTCATGACCCAGTGACATCACCAATGGAAGTCATGTCCCAGTGACATCACCAATGAAAGTCATGTCCCAGTGACATCACCAATGGAAGTCATGACCCAGTGACATCACCAATGGAAGTCATGTCCCAGTGACATCACCAATGGAAGTCATGTCCCAGTGACATCACCAATGAAAGTCATGTCCCAGTGACATCACCAATGGAAGTCATGACCCAGTGACATCACCAATGGAAGTCATGTCCCAGTGACATCACCAATGGAAGTCATGTCCCTGTGACATCACCAATGAAAGTCATGTCCCTGTGACATCACCAATGGAAGTCATGTGCCTGTGACATCACCAATGAAAGTCATGTCCCAGTGACATCACCAATGGAAGTCATGTGCCTGTGACATCACCAATGGAAGTCATGTCCCAGTGACATCACCAATGGAAGTCATGTCCCTGTGACATCACCAATGGAAGTCATGTCCCAGTGACATCACCAATGAACGTCATGTCCCAGTGACATCACCAATGAACGTCATGTCCCAGTGACATCACCAAGGAAAGTCATGTCCCAGTGACATCACCAATGAAAGTCATGTCCCAGTGACATCACCAATGGAAGTCATGTCCCTGTGACATCACCAATGGAAGTCATGTCCCAGTGACATCACCAATGGAAGTCATGTCCCTGTGACATCACCAATGGAAGTCATGTCCCAGTGACATCACCAATGGAAGTCATGTGCCTGTGACATCACCAATGGAAGTCATGTCCCTGTGACATCACCAATGGAAGTCATGTGCCAGTGACATCACCAATGGAAGTCATGTCCCTGTGACATCACCAATGGAAGTCATGTCCCAGTGACATCACCAATGGAAGTCATGTCCCTGTGACATCACCAATGGAAGTCATGTCCCAGTGACATCACCAATGGAAGTCATGTGCCTGTGACATCACCAATGGAAGTCATGTCCCTGTGACATCACCAATGAAAGTCATGTCCCAGTGACATCACCAATGGAAGTCATGTCCCAGTGACATCACCAATGGAAGTCATGTCCCTGTGACATCACCAATGAACGTCATGTCCCTGTGACATCACCAATGGAAGTCATGTCCCAGTGACATCACCAATGGAAGTCATGTCCCAGTGACATCACCAATGGAAGTCATGTCCCAGTGACATCACCAATGGAAGTCATGTGCCTGTGACATCACCAATGGAAGTCATGTCCCTGTGACATCACCAATGGAAGTCATGTGCCAGTGACATCACCAATGGAAGTCATGTCCCTGTGACATCACCAATGGAAGTCATGTCCCAGTGACATCACCAATGGAAGTCATGTGCCAGTGACATCACCAATGGAAGTCATGTCCCAGTGACATCACCAATGGAAGTCATGTGCCTGTGACATCACCAATGGAAGTCATGTCCCTGTGACATCACCAATGAAAGTCATGTCCCAGTGACATCACCAATGGAAGTCATGTCCCAGTGACATCACCAATGGAAGTCATGTCCCTGTGACATCACCAATGAACGTCATGTCCCTGTGACATCACCAATGGAAGTCATGTCCCAGTGACATCACCAATGGAAGTCATGTCCCTGTGACATCACCAATGGAAGTCATGACCCAGTGACATCACCAATGGAAGTCATGTCCCAGTGACATCACCAATGGAAGTCATGTCCCAGTGACATCACCAATGGAAGTCATGTCCCAGTGACATCACCAATGGAAGTCATGTCCCTGTGACATCACCAATGGAAGTCATGTCCCAGTGACATCACCAATGGAAGTCATGTCCCAGTGACATCACCAATGGAAGTCATGTCCCAGTGACATCACCAATGGAAGTCATGTCCCAGTGACATCACCAATGAACGTCATGTCCCTGTGACATCACCAATGGAAGTCATGTCCCAGTGACATCACCAATGGAAGTCATGTCCCAGTGACATCACCAATGGAAGTCATGTCCCAGTGACATCACCAATGGAAGTCATGTGCCAGTGACATCACCAATGAACGTCATGTCCCTGTGACATCACCAATGGAAGTCATGTCCCAGTGACATCACCAATGAACGTCATGTCCCAGTGACATCACCAATGAACGTCATGTCCCAGTGACATCACCAATGAAAGTCATGTCCCAGTGACATCACCAATGAAAGTCATGTCCCAGTGACATCACCAATGGAAGTCATGTCCCAGTGACATCACCAATGGAAGTCATGTCCCAGTGACATCACCAATGGAAGTCATGTGCCAGTGACATCACCAATGGAAGTCATGTCCCAGTGACATCACCAATAGAAGTCATGTCCCAGTGACATCACCAATGAAAGTCATGTCCCAGTGACATCACCATCTAAAGTCATGTCCCAGTGACATCACCAATGGAAGTCATGTCCCAGTGACATCACCAATGAAAGTCATGTCCCAGTGACATCACCAATGAAAGTCATGTCCCAGTGACATCACCAATGGAAGTCATGTCCCAGTGACATCACCAATGGAAGTCATGTCCCAGTGACATCACCAATGGAAGTCATGTGCCAGTGACATCACCAATGAAAGTCATGTCCCAGTGACATCACCAATGGAAGTCATGTCCCAGTGACATCACCAATGGAAGTCATGTCCCAGTGACATCACCAATGGAAGTCATGTCCCAGTGACATCACCAATGGAAGTCATGTCCCAGTGACATCACCAATGGAAGTCATGTCCCAGTGACATCACCAATGGAAGTCATGTCCCAGTGACATCACCAATGGAAGTCATGTCCCAGTGACATCGCCAAAGGAAATCATGTGCCAGTGACATCACCAATGAAAGTCATGTCCCAGTGACATCACCAATGTCTGCCAGGAGTTAATCCTGGTGACTAAGATTGCATGAACAAAAACGATCCTAAATGTCTGTTTAGTACAGTAGCATCGCTAACCCAACAAAGGACTCCTCCCAGTAGCTCCACCCACTCGGCAGATGACTTTATGAATTTCTTTAATAAGAAAATTGAACTCATTAGAAAGGAGATTAAAGACAACGCATCCCAGCTACAACTGGGTTCTATTCATCATCATCGGCAGTCACTCGTGGTCAAGTATGACTGTCCTCAGAATGGATGGGTTCCCATTCGTGAGGACGCCTGCCTGTGACATCTTTTAGCGTGGGGAGACTGATGTGCCTGCAGCCACCACACGGTCCTTGGGGGCCTTGATCCAGTGGCATGGATCCATGACGACTGGAGACCACCCTCTGTTGCAGCCTTCATCCGCCTTCAGTGCCGTTGTGACATGCAGTGTCATCCTCCGCCACTTCCACCGTTGAGGTCTTATATCTATTTAACCCATAGATGGGGCAGTGGTTGGCGGACGCCAGGGCGTGTCCACACACTGGTGGGCCTGCACGCCTCGCCTCTGGGGCCCACTGCTGCTCCGAGATCCCCTACAGTTGAGCCTGTGTCCGCAAAGACGCAGTTTACCATGTGTGGCCATGAGGAGGCACCACAGGGGTCTTGGTGGTGGAGAGGCTTTGTACCAGCAGGAGGAGGCTTACGAACTCGGCTCCTCTTTTCACCCACCCAGGGTCTAGCTTTCACCCACCCAGGGTCTAGCTGGCGGCGATAGCTGTAAGCAGAGAGTAGCAAGCAGGGGCAGCATTAGGGATGTGCGTATCGATCCTGTGGTATCGATATATCGATACTCACACACTACTTATTTGGCATCACTTTTCTGAAAAAAGTATCGATATAAACCAAAAAAGGGCGTGTGGGGGGTGCAAGCATCACTTTCAGATGTTTTTGATGACTTACTTAACTTACTATGTGCTGGGACACCCCTGTACCTGGCAGAGTATAGAGCTGGCCCAGTCATGTGACAGGACACAGAGAATGAGCGTCGTCAACGTGCAACACACACACACACACACACACACACGCACACGCACACGCACACACACACACACACACACACACACACACACACACACACACACACACACACACACACACACACACACACACACACACACACACACACACACACACACACACAGCCAGCCGACAGCGTTGTTACTTTTCCTGAACAGCAATCTGAGACTTCAGTAAAGTGTGACGTGTGACGACATATCTGGAGTACACTAAAGGTGTGATGGTGTCAGACATTTTTGTAGATCATTTTTCCAAGTTGATTTTCTCAGGGAACTGTCTTTCATATGCAGGTTTATAGGACAAGGAAATCCTAGTTTATTGTGATAAGGAAATTATTGACTTTGCTTCAGAGAAGTGTTATAAGTTTACTTCCACAAAGAGGTTTGAAACATAACATTGTTATGAATAATTGTTTTTATAAGCTTTTTCTACCAATACTTTTTTTTGAGGAATAAGAAAAGTGAAAATGTGTATATTTTTGTTTATATTTAATTTATTTTTCATATTTATGTTATTTATTTTAATTTTACTTTTATTATATATTGACCATAATAAATGTGGTATAAATGGTCTGTATTTGTCTTAAATAATAACAATAGTAATAATATTTTTGACTGACAAAAATTGCCAATAAGAAATTAATGGTATCGGTATCGATGAAAATGCAAGAAAAAGTATCGGTATCGTATGGAATCCTAAAAGTGTGGTATCGCCCATCCCTAGGCAGCATGCACTAACTACAAGCACTTCTGCCACAAATCTAACGCACTGACACATCACACACACTCTGTGCACGAGCACTCACACACTATTAACACAGATACAACTGTACAGTATATACGACAGATACTACCCTCCAAAATAATCTCTCTATTTTTGATGAAATAACATTAGAGGAATTATTACGGCGTGTAAGTAAACATGTTTACTTGACCCTCTTCCTGGGAAACTTATCAAGGAACTGTTTGTATTATTAGGTCTATCACTGTTAAATATTATAAATATGTGGTCCTCTCCAAGGTTTCTCATAGTCATTCACATCGACGTCCCACTGGGGTGAGTTTTTCCTTGCCCGTATGTGGGCTCTGTACCGAGGATGTCGTTGTGGCTTGTACAGCCCTTTGAGACACTTGTGATTTAGGGCTATATAAATAAACATTGATTGATTGATTGATTGATGAAGATGATGTCATATTTATCTGGAGGCGTGGTGAGCAGGACAACACACAACAACAACAACAACAACACACAACAACAACAACACAACACCTGCAATGACCTACTGATGACTGTTTATTAATACTACATGTGCACATTAAAAAACATTGTTTTCATTTCTTCTGTTATTATTTTTTTATAGATTTTGTGTGATCGCTCCTGAACAAAAAATGGTTGTATTGTCTGCAAATAATACCAACTTTAAGTCCTCACAACTTTACAAATGTTGTTTTAATTGAGATTAAACAATATTGGTCCCAGTGTTGATCCCTGAGGGACACCACACAAATATTTAGAGCTGTAGACGTATGTTTGCCGAGCTTTGGGTGTTGCTTCCTGTTGGCCAAGTAGCTTCTTACACACTTCCAGACCAACCCTCTGATGTCATACATTAATTATTATATTATGTTAATAGTATCAACTTTGGTCCATAAACACTGCAGCTGCACACTGTTTACTATCTATTGTATTGGTAGTTTCCTCCATTAATTATTATATTATGTTAATAGTATCAACTTTGGTCCATAAACACTGCAGCTACACACTATTTACCATCTATTGCATTGGTAGTTCCCTCCATTATTATCATATTATGTTAATAGTATCGACTTTGGTACATAAACACTGCAGCTACACACTGTTTACCATCTATTGTATTGGTAGTTTCCTCCATTAATGTCATTTATGACTGGTCTGTTGTCATTCCATTAGCAGAGCAGGTTGCAAGAGTGAAAGTGGAATCATGTTCTCACAATTTGCTGCCATAAATGATGCAAAGGTCGTGTTGATGTGACGTCTTTGACCTTTGCTGAGGTCACGGGCTCATAAAGAATATCATGAAGATGATTCATGATTGGATTCTACTCTGCTGGCATGGAAGATGAGCTTGCATCACATTTGTGTGCTGCGTTCACTGACCTGTAAAAAAGAGTGCCAGGGGAGGAAGAGAGGAAATCAGAGATGGGAGAGGAGGGAGAAGCAAACATTGGGAGGCCATTTTGTAGCATTTTGTAGCATTTTGTAGCATTTTGGAGCATTTTGGAGCATTTTGTAGCATTTTGGAGCATTTTGGAGCATTCCCTCCTGCAGGTTCAGCATATTCATCTCTTCTTTACACTGTAACACATTACTTGACTCAATGCATTTATTACATGCAAAACTAAGCTTCTGTTTGCATTCTTGTCTCTGACACATTCTTGTCTCTGTTTGCATTATTGTCTGTGTGACACATCCCTGCCTTCAGCCACTTGGCTCCGTGTGTGTGTTGACTCACTTGCCTCCATTAGCATTTAGCCCAGCGAGTCGCTAATGGAGATGAATGTGGCCTCCACCTCACGTTGATGATTTCATCACACTAATAGGCTGTCACGCTCACCTTAAGTGGACTTACAGCTGTCACGCTCACCTTAAGTGGACGTCCAGCTGTCACGCTCACCTTAAGTGGACTTACAGTTGTCACGCTCACCTTAAGTGGACGTCCAGTTGTCACGCTCACCTTAAGTGGACGTCCAGTTGTCACGCTCACCTTAAGTGGACGTCCAGCTGTCACGCTCACCTTAAGTGGACGTCCAGCTGTCACGCTCACCTTAAGTGGACATCCAGCTGTCACGCTCACCTTAAGTGGACGTCCAGTTGTCACGCTCACCTTAAGTGGACGTCCAGTTGTCACGCTCACCTTAAGTGGACTTACAGCTGTCACGCTCACCTTAAGTGGACTTACAGTTGTCACGCTCACCTTAAGTGGACGTCCAGTTGTCACGCTCACCTTAAGTGGACGTCCAGCTGTCACGCTCACCTTAAGTGGACGTCCAGCTGTCACGCTCACCTTAAGTGGACATCCAGCTGTCACGCTCACCTTAAGTGGACGTCCAGCTGTCACGCTCACCTTAAGTGGACGTCCAGCCGTCACGCTCACCTTAAGTGGACGTCCAGCTGTCACGCTCACCTTAAGTGGACGTCCAGTTGTCACGCTCACCTTAAGTGGACGTCCAGTTATCACGCTCACCTTAAGTGGACGTCCAGCTGTCACGCTCACCTTAAGTGGACGTCCAGCTGTCACGCTCACCTTAAGTCGACGTCCAGCTGTCACGCTCACCTTAAGTGGACGTCCAGCTGTCACGCTCACCTTAAGTGGACGTCCAGCTGTCACGCTCACCTTAAGTGGACGTCCAGTTGTCACGCTCACCTTAAGTGGACGTCCAGTTGTCACGCTCACCTTAAGTGGACGTCCAGTTGTCACGCTCACCTTAAGTGGACGTCCAGCTGTCACGCTCACCTTAAGTGGACGTCCAGTTGTCACGCTCACCTTAAGTGGACGTCCAGCTGTCACGCTCACCTTAAGTGGACGTCCAGCTGTCACGCTCACCTTAAGTGGACGTCCAGCTGTCACGCTCACCTTAAGTGGACGTCCAGTTGTCACGCTCACCTTAAGTGGACGTCCAGTTGTCACGCTCACCTTAAGTGGACGTCCAGCTGTCACGCTCACCTTAAGTGGACGTCCAGCTGTCACGCTCACCTTAAGTGGACGTCCAGCTGTCACGCTCACCTTAAGTGGACGTCCAGTTGTCACGCTCACCTTAAGTGGACGTCCTGGCCTGAAGAGCCGTTTGGGCTTTAGTGTGACCTCAAGTGTCCTCGCCAGGTTCAACATCACACTGCAAATATGTCTTTTACAGGACTGTGCACGTCTTCAGGTGTATTTGTCTGTGTGGAAGGGGATTGTGATTAGTGCACTGCAAGTCAACACCTCTGTCCATGGTGCTGAAACAGGGCGCCATCAGACAGGGGCGTGGCATGTATACTGACGGCGAGACACAGCTGGCAGATGATTAGATTGCACAGGTGGTACGTGTCAAACTAATCATCTGTTGTCTTTAACAGTGAGCGGCCGGGTGCTGGAAGGGAAGGAAGTTGGGAGAGAGACTGGAAAGTCCAAAAACAAGAAGTTTATGTGATGGTGGTGTTGAAAAACATTAAAAAGCTTATTTTAAACTCCATGCGCTTGGTCACTTTGACGTGCAACTGTGGGACCGCAAGACAGCGACTTCTACAGTCTGGTTTCATGTCATGGGAAGTATTAAAGGGGAAGCAGACGCTAGCACCCTTTGGTGCATGTTGGTGTGTCCCGACCTGAGAACTAGTGATGATATGAGTCCAATACCAAGAAAACAAAGAGTTTGGATTCAAGCAGTCTTTGTGAAAAGCCAGGTGACATTTAAATGTCCTCCAATAAGCACAACATGAAGAAGACATTTACAAAAGGTAAACATGGGAGGATATACTGTAGGTTACCAGGAACTAGCAGCTACACAGCAACTAAGCACACAATAGCATACAAGCTAGTCATACACAATAAGTGCTCCTAATTGAACAATGAACATTTGTCAATACAAACAAGAACCACAGATGCATGTTACTTACAGGCTGTAAAGTATCCAGTAACAAATGTATCCGCATCAGTCAACTTACTACGCAATGACTTTTTATATGCGGACGGCGTGGCGCGGTTGGGGGAGTGGCTGTGCCAGCAACCTGAGGGTTTCTGGTTCGATCCCCACCTTCTACCATCCTAGTCACGTCCGTTGTGTCCTTGAGCAAGACGCTTCACCCTTGCTCCTGATGGGTGGTGGTTAGGGCCTTGCATGGCAGCTCCCGCCATCAGTGTGTGAATGTGTGTGTGAATGTGTGAATGTGGAAATAGTGTCAAAGCGCTTAGAGTACCTTGAAGGTATAAAAGTGCTATACGAGTATAACACTTTTACCATTTAATGAAGTTATTGTGTTGTCTTGCCAAAAAACTCTTTTTTTCCTTGACATGATTTTCTTCCCCCCTGCCCATCTTTTCTATAAATGTGCTTTTCTGAAGCATCCCAGCATTCCTAACCCTGGTATCCTTGTGTTGGTTGCCAAGGCAACCTTGCATCCAAGTTATTTTTAGCAGCATATCAGCACGACCGCCATCAAAACACAGATTGTGTGTGGATGAATTTTTTTTTTTTTTTTTTTTTTTTTTTTTTGTTATCGTTTGTGAAATTACCTTTAAAAGAACACAATCAAACACTTGAAAGATAAGAAATTGTATACAAGTTTAAATTGGAGATCAAATAATAGCAAAGTTTGCCCTGTGATTGA
>NC_084751.1:49990258-50090258 GCF_033978785.1 Entelurus aequoreus
ACAAATCAAAGCAAGCGGGGGCCATTTTGATCTTTTTTATTTTAAAAGCAATACAATATATGTTTAAAAAAGATACATTTAGGCCTCCACTCAGACTTGATCCCGGGGACCCCAAAAGGTTTTGGTCAAAAAAAATATTAGAAATGTGTCATTATTTAGTATTATTATTATTATTATTATTATTATTCAAGGTTTAAATCTCTAGATCAACATTAGGTCTATCTGTCAATATAACACTTTTAAAGATTGAAGTTGTGGGCCATTTTTGTCAAGGAAAACCGTTTTTTTTATGGAAAAAAACCACAAAATATGCATTATTTTCCCCCAATAAAATTTTAAGTGGAATATTTGAGATTACATAATAATTGGAGTCTTAAAAAGGTCAATAACTCATAACAACATTGATTTTAATTCTTTTTTTTTTGAGCAATGACACTTAAAATAAAAAAAGTCCCACTAAAATGATTGGGGATCCAAAATGGTAATGCTCAGTAAAGTTTAAAAAATAAATCCTACATTTTTTAAAACTTTTACCACAATAGTCTCAAGATTAACTTCAGATCTATCCGTCAATTACAAGTTTTATTGTTGTTTATGTTTTTTGTTTGTTCGTTTTAGGCCCTTCTTTAAAAAACTTTGTTTTTTAAATGGCAACCAAAAAATATGCAACATTTTCCCCAAAAAATATCTCAAAGTGTAATATTTCATGTGAAGTAATTGGAGCTTTGGATAGGTCAATAATTCATAATGACATTGATTTTGATTCATTATTATTTTTGAAAGAAAGAAACAGCCTGCATGGCATCTTTGTGTTATTAGAGTCAACAATGCAACACTTTCTTGTTACATTTCACCTGTTTGCTCTTTTATACCACTTTTTATGTTTTTTAATATTTTTTTCATCGTATTTTTAGAATGTGCCGTGGGGCCGTTAAAAAAATGACCCGTGGGCTGCAAATGGCCCCCGGGCCACACTTTCTATAACCCTGATATACACCCTTTTCTACTTAGTAACACTAATAAAGTTTGTAAGTCAAAGTTCAATTCTACCTTTTTGCTCAAAATGTGGTTTGACTTCAACTCCCAAGATGAGTTCCTAAACAGTTTGATATCTGCAAGTGTGTTCTCCCCTCCTTGTATCAAAGATGCTCTTCTGTGCTCCTTATGTTGATGAGGGTTGCAAGAACAAAGTTGATGCAGACCTCCTAAGTCCCACTGACACAAAGTCATAGTTCCAGAGACGAGGAGCCAAGTGCAGATGAAATGCGTCACAGATAGAAATGTTTTATAGAATGTTCTTTTCCAAAATAAACCTCTGACTCCCACAATGGCTGCCTTCTTCTACAAGATTGGAGGAGACTCACTGACTCACCAGCAGATGCATTTTTATTATTGGGCTCTTTTCCACGCTTCCAGGACCCTCTAGTTGCAGGATCTATTCTAGAGGGTCCAGTAGAAGTGTGGACTTTGTGTTTCCACCACATGTCACACTTCAGGTAGTTGATAAATATCAGGCTGATGACGTCTGGAGGAACGGTTTAGTAGCATGGCTCAGTTGGTAGAGCGGCCGTGCCAGCAACTTGAGGGTTCCAGGTTCGATCCCCGCTTCCGCCATCCTAGTCACTGCCGTTGTGTCCTTGGGCAAGGCACTTTACCCACCTGCTCCCAGTGCCACCCACACTGTTTTAATGTAACTTAGATAATGGCTTTCACTATGTAAAGTCTCTCCAGAAAAGTGCTATATAAATAGTATTCACTTCACTATATTTCTACACTGATATGATGTAAATAAACAAACAATCTTAGGACACAGTTCTTTTGCTAAAAAGTATGTAAATGAAATACAAAACTAAAATATACAAAAGGATATGATTTAAATAATAAAGTGTACTAAATTGTTCATCAAAATTCAGGCTTTTGTCCGCAATGTCCAACAGTCTGAAAGTCATCCTCTCATAAATGATGAATTCATGAAGTCAGGTGAGTCCTTTTGGTCCATTGCAGCTGTGAATAACAATATATCAATAATAAATGTCAGTGTTCATCTGTAAATAACAATACATAAATAATACATGTCAGTGTTTATCTGTAAATAAGAATATATACATAATAAATGTCAGTGTTTATCTGTAAATAACAATACATAAATAATACATGTCAGTGTTCATCTGTAAATAACAATATATACATAATAAATGTCAGTGTTTATCTGTAAATAAGAATATATGAATAATAAATGTCAGTGTTTATCTGTAAATAAGAATATATGAATAATAAATGTCAGTGTTTATCTGTAAATAAGAATATATGAATAATAAATGTCAGTGTTTATCTGTAAATAAGAATATATGAATAATAAATGTCAGGGTTTATCTGTAAATAAGAATATATAAATAATAAATGTCAGTGTTTATCTGTAAATAAGAATATATAAATAATAAATGTCAGGGTTTATCTGTAAATAAGAATATATCAATAATAAATGTCAGTGTTCTTCTGTAATTAACAATAAATAAATAATACATGTCAGTGTTTATCTGTAAATAACAATGTATAAATAATAAATGTCAGTTTTTATCTATAAATAAGAATATATAAAAAATACATGTCAGGGTTTATCTGTAAATAAGAATATATCAATAATAAATGTCAGTGTTTATCTGTAAATAAGAATATATAAATAATAAATGTCAGGGTTTATCTGTAAATAAGAATATATCAATAATAAATGTCAGGGTTTATCTGTAAATAAGAATATATCAATAATAAATGTCAGGGTTTATCTGTAAATAAGAATATATCAATAATAAATGTCAGTGTTTATCTGTAAATAAGAATATATAAATAATACGTGTCAGTGTTTATCTGTAAATAAGAATATATAAATAATACATGTCAGGGTTTATCTGTAAATAAGAATATATCAATAATAAATGTCAGTGTTTATCTGTAAATAAGAATATATAAATAATACATGTCAGGGTTTATCTGTAAATAACAATATATGAATAATACATGTCAGTGTTTATCTGTAAATAAGAATATATAAATAATACATGTCAGGGTAATTAAGGTCAGCTCCATAATTAAGTTGAAAAGAAAAGAGTTGCATAGCCAAATGAAGTCAGTGAGAATACTAAAGAAGAATAAAGTGCATCAAGTTTAAAAAGACTTCGACTGATCAGAATTCTTCAGCACTCACTAAAGTTGTCAAAAGTTATTTTAGTTCTTCTTTGTCTGCATTGTCAAGATTGTTGTAGTAAACATTCACAAGAAATAAGAAATAAACAAGTTGCTACTTACATTTGAATGTGTGTTTGAAAAAGAAGTTTTAGGAACTCCCAACTGAGTTTTAGGAACCCCAACTGAGTTCAACAGCCCAGTCCGCCCTCCAAAAGGTGCCAGGAACCTTCCAAAAGTCCCACCGAGCTGGCAAGAACTCCCAAAAGTTCCTGAAGAACTCAATTTAGTTTTTGGTGGAACTTGTGTGAAAGTTCCTGTTAAAGTTCCTGCCATGAAAGTTGCTGTTAAAGTTCCTGCCATGAAAAATGGCTCATTGACGTTGACACCAACGCTGTAGCATTTCATCTTGTAGAATCTTTCAGTCCAGCAGATCCTGGATTGGTCAACTAAGTCTAACATGGAAGATGTCAGTGCAACAATATTGTGTTACCTCAGTGCAACAATATTGTGTTACCTCAGTGCAACAATATTGTGTTACCTCAGTGCAACAATATTGTGTTACCTCAGTGCAACATAACACAATGTTGTGTTACCTCAGTGCAACATAACACAATATTGTGTTACCTCAGTTGACTGTGTGTACTTAGTCCAAGGCAGCTTGTTGCTGGACATCATCATTGAAGGCTGAAACCATGGCAACGTGGAAGAGGGATGAAATAGTTACTAAAAGAGACAAACTGTAACAAATACTGTAAGTGATGGATGAAAAGCCACATGCAGCTCTAGTAGATGACCACATTTATGCCAACAAGTGTTTGCAAGGCTCTCCAGCAACATCCATCTACTTACCATACATCCATCCATCTACTTACCATCCATCCATCCATCCATCCTACTTACCATCCATCCATCCATCCATCTACTTACCATACATCCATCCATCTACTTACCATCCATCCATCCATCTACTTACCATCCATCCATCCATCCTACTTACCATCCATCCTACTTACCATCCATCCATCTACTCACCATCCATCCATCATCTACTTACCATCCATCCATTCATCCATCCTACTTACCATCCATCCATCCATCTACTTACCATCCATCCATCCATCCATCCATCCATTTACCATCCATCCATCTATCTACTTACCATCCATCCATCCTTCCTACTTACCATCCATCCATCTACTTACCATCCATCCATCCATCTACTTACCATCCATCCATCCATCTACTTACCATCCATCCATCCATCTACTTACCATCCATCCATCCATCTACTTACCATCCATCCATCCATCCTACTTACCATCCATCCTACTTACCATCCATCCATCCATCTACTTACCATCCATCCATCCATCTACTTACCATCCATCCATCCATCCATCCTACTTACCATCCATCCATCCATCTACTTACCATCCATCCATCCATCCATTTACCATCCATCCATCTATCTACTTACCATCCATCTACTTACCATCCATCCATCCATCTACTTACCATCCATCCTACTTACCATCCATCCATCCATCTACTTACCATCCATCCATCCATCCATTTACCATCCATCCATCTACTTACCATCCATCCATCCATCCATCCATCTACTTACCATCCATCCATCTACTTACCATCCATCATCCATCTACTTACCATCCATCCATCCATCCATCTACTTACCATCCATCCATCCATCCATCCATCCATTTACCATCCATCCATCTATCTACTTACCATCCATCTACTTACCATCCATCCATCCATCTACTTACCATCCATCCTACTTACCATCCATCCATCCATCTACTTACCATCCATCCATCCATCCATTTACCATCCATCCATCTACTTACCATCCATCCATCCATCTACTTACCATCCATCCATCTACTTACCATCCATCCATCCATCTACTTACCATCCATCCATCCATATACTTACCATCCATCCTACTTACCATCCATCCATCCATCTACTTACCATCCATCCATCCATATACTTACCATCCATCCTACTTACCATCCATCCATCCATCTACTTACCATCCATCCATCCATCCATTTACCATCACAGCCAAGGCCGACTTTTCACAGTCAGTCAGTTCCGTTGCCATGGAAACGTGTCGCTCAAAGCTCAAGAGCCCCCGAGAAACCAAACACTGTCTGATCAATACCATCTTCTCAAATAATGAGTCCAAGTCCAGACCTGCACATGCTGCTCAACAACCTAGTACATAGTCAGAATAATACAACCTAGTACATAGTCAGAATAATACAACCTAGTACATAGTCAGAATAATACAACCTAGTACATAGTCAGAATAATACAACCTAGTACACAGTCAGAATAATACAACCTAGTACATAGTCAGAATAATACAACCTGGTACATAGTCAGAATAATACAACCTAGTACATAGTCATTAGAATACAACCTAGTACATAGTCAGAATAATACAACCTAGTACATAGTCAGAATAATACAACCTAGTACATAGTCATAATAATACAACCTAGTACATAGTCATTAGAATACAACCTAGTACATAGTCATAATAATACAACCTAGTACATAGTCATAATAATACAACCTAGTACATAGTCATAATAATACAACCTAGTACATAGTCATTAGAATACAACCTAGTACATAGTCAGAATAATACAACCTAGTACATAGTCATTAGAATACAACCTAGTACATAGTCATAATAATACAACCTAGTACATAGTCATTAGAATACAACCTAGTACATAGTCATAATAATACAACATAGTACATAGTCATTAGAATACAACCTAGTACATAGTCAGAATAATACAACCTAGTACATAGTCATTAGAATACAACCTAGTACATAGTCAGAATAATACAACCTAGTACATAGTCATTAGAATACAACCTAGTACATAGTCAGAATAATACAACCTAGTACATAGTCATTAGAATACAACCTAGTACATAGTCATTAGAATACAACCTAGTACATAGTCATTACAATACAACCTAGTACCTTTAGTACTGATATAATAACATAGGGCACTTTAGTACTGACATAATACCATAGGGCCTTTTAGTACTGACATAATACCATAGGGCCCTTTAGTACTGACATAATACCATAGGGCTCTTTAGTACTGACATAATACCATAGGGCCTTTTAGTACTGACATAATACCATAGGGCCTTTTAGTACTGACATAATACAATAGGGCCCTTTAGTACTGACATAATACCATAGGGCCCTTTAGTACTGACATAATACCATAGGGCCTTTTAGTACTGACATAATACCATAGGGCCTTTTAGTACTGACATAATACCATAGGGCCTTTTAGTACTGACATAATACCATAGGGCCCTTTAGTACTGACATAATACAATAGGGCCCTTTAGTACTGACATAATACCATAGGGCCCTTTAGTACTGACATAATACCATAGGGCCTTTTAGTACTGACATAATACCATAGGGCCCTTTAGTACTGACATTTGCCTCTACATTGGATTAGTTCTCATGGACGAAAAGGCAATACAAATGGACCTCGGTATGCAAAGTGATGGCCCTATCCTTGAGAAGAGACTACATGTTTAGCTTAATACCAACATTTAAGTTACGAATAACATCCGTTTTTTCCCAGACACTTACACACAAACACGCTTACACACAAAAACACTTACACACTTACACACAAACACACTTACACACTTACACACAAACACACTTAAACACAAACACACTTACACACAAACACACTTACACACAGACACACAAACAAACACACTTACACACAAACACACTTACACACAGACACACAAACAAACACACTTACACACAAACACACTTACACACAAACACACTTACACACAAACACACTTACACACTAACACACAAACACACTTACACACTAACACACAAACACACTTACACACAAACACACTTACACACAAACACACAAACACACTTACACACAACACACACACACAAACACACTTACACACTTACACACAAACACACTTACACACAAACACACAAACACACTTACACACAAACACACTTACACACGGACACACTTACACACAAACACACTTACACACAAACACACTTACACACACACACTTACACACAAACACACAAACACACTTACACACACACAATTACATACAAACACACTTACAGACAAACACACTTACACACACACACTTACACACAAACACACTTACACACAAACACACTTACACACAACACACACACAAACACACTTACACACAAACACACTTACACACAAACACACAAACACACTTACACACACACATCTGCTTTATGGTCAGGATGTGCTGTCCTGACTTAGCACACACACCCAGAGACAAGAAGGAGGAATATAAAACTGATGGTTTGTCTTCTCCAAGTTAGGAGTGCCTCATTTCTTGACCTGGCCTCCTCCAGGAGCTGCAGTCCTGTATAATGATGCTCACTTGTAATAAAGCAACATTTAGCATGTTTTCATGCAGCCACTCAGCCAGTCATCCATCTGTCTGGTGAAATACTCATCACATGAACTATATTCAGGAGGGGAATGAATGTGTGATGTTCATTTCTAATCCCATGTAAGTGTGCACTAAATCATACACAATCCTCCTTTAGCTAATCCACTGCTCACAATCCTCACTAATGCAGTAAATATCTGCTATTAAATGCATAATAATGTATGATTAACATTCATCTCTCCTCTACTCGTGGTCATATTAGCTAAATGCTACACGAGTCTGACTCAGGCTTTCTTGTCCGATTAACAGACGAGTGCCAGGATGAGGTGGAAGCTGATACTCTACAACCTAATGATAATAATAATAATAATAATAAGCTGATACTCTACTGGATGCTCTACAACCTAATAATAATAATAATAATAATAATAATAATAATAAGCTGATACTCTACTGGATGCTCTACAACCTAATAATAATAATAATAATAATAAGCGCCCTGCGATGAGGTGGCGACTTGTCCAGGGTGTACCCCGCCTTCCGCCCGATTGTAGCTGAGATAGGCTCCAGCGCCCCCTGCGACCCCGAAGGGAATAAGCGGTAGAAAATGGATGGATGGATAATAATAAGCTGATACTCTACTGGATGCTCTACAACCTAATAATAGTAATAATAATAATAATAATAATAATAATGTCAGTACTTGGACTATGATGCAGTTTCCTGCATGGGTTGCTTTCCCGAGATGCAAACGAACTGAAGCAAATATGGCGTGGAGGTAAAAACATGATTTTATTCTACACTATCAAAACTCAAAAAAGGTACAAACAAAAGGCGCTCACAGAGGAGGTAACAAACTTGGCTATGACAAAACAAAAGGCGCGCACAAAGGCGGAGAACTATGAACATTAAACAAAAACTTACGTGACAAGAAACTGTGAACATGGCATGAATGTGTGATGTCGCCAGGACGAACAACAGAAACAGAAAAGCCTATATAGTGACATGATAAGTGAAAACAGGTGCGTGACTAACTGTGAACAGGTGCGTGACATGACAATGTGAAAACGTGAGACAGGTGTGTGAGTCCAAACGTGGAACAGGTGAAACTAATGAGTAACCATGGAAACAAAACAAAACCAGGAAGTGAAACCAGGAACTAAGGAAGTGTCCAAAAACCAAGCAAAACAAAAACAAGATCAACACAGACATGACAGAGCCCCCCCCTTACGGACAGATCCCAGATGTCCAAAAAACACAACACAAAACAGGATCAAGAGTCATGGGAGGGCGGGAGGGGGACATGGCGGTGGGTCGCCAGGCCAAGTGGCCCCGAATCCACCGAGGCAGGATCAGGTGGCGGCGACGCGTAGACCGCCGCTGTACCTGACGAGGTGGGCGACCCGGGAATGGCCATATCCATGGCCGATGAGGAGGTGGGCGCACTTGGCGTGGAGGACGACCAGGCAGTGGCCACCTTCGTGGCAGACGAGGAGGCAGGCGTGTCGTCATCATGGCAGGCGGCGAAGCTTGGCGTGGCGCGTCTTTGTCTTGGCATGGGTGGTCTTGGCCTTGGCGGTCTTGGTCTTGGCAGCGTGGGTCATGGTCTTGGTCTTGGCATGGTTGGTCTTGGTCTTGGACTTGGCATGGTTGGTCTTGGTTTTGGACTTGGCGTGGTTGGTCTTGGTCTTGGACTTGGCGTGGTTGGTCTTGGACTTGGCGTGGTTGGTCTTGGTCTTGGACTTGGCGTGGTTGGTCTTGGCGTGGTTGGTCTTGGCGTGGCGGTGCTTGGACTTGGTCTTGGTCACTTGGTGGGTCTTGGTCTTGGTCACTTGGCGGGTCTTGGTCTTGGTCACTTGGCGGGTCTTGGTCACTTGGCGGGTCTTGGTCTTGGTCACTTGGTGGTTCTTGGTCACTTGGCGGTTCTTGGTCACTTGGCGGTTCTTGGTCTTGGTCACTTGGCGGGTCTTGGTCACTTGACGGGTCTTGGTCACTTGGCGGGTCTTGGTCACTTGGCGGTTCTTGGTCACTTGGCGGTTCTTGGTCACTTGGCGGTTCTTGGTCTTGGTCACTTGGCGGGTCTTGGTCTTGGCTTTGGTCTTGGCGTGGGGCAGCCACGGGCGGCACTTGGCGGCGTGGGGCTGCGACGGGCGGCACTTGGCGGCGTGGGGCTGCGACGGGCGGCACTTGGCGGCGTGGGGCTGCGACGGGCGGCACTTGGCGTCGTGAAGCTGCGACTGGCGGCACTTGGCGTCGTGAAGCTGCGACTGGCGGCACTTGGCGTCGTGAAGCTGCGACTGGCGGCACTTGGCGTCGTGAAGCTGCGACTGGCGGCACTTGGCGTCGTGAAGCTGCGACTGGCGGCACTTGGCGTCGTGAAGCTGCGACTGGCGGCACTTGGCGTCGTGAAGCTGCGACTGGCGGCACTTGGCGTCGTGGAGCTGCGACTGGCGGCGCTTGGCGTGGAGCAGGTACTGGCGGCGCTTGGCGTGGAGCAGGTACTGGCGGCGCTTGGCGTGGAGCAGGTACTGGCGGCGCTTGGCGTGGAGCAGGTACTGGCGGCGCTTGGCGTGGAGCAGGTACTGGCGGCGCTTGGCGTGGAGCAGGTACTGGCGGCGCTTGGCGTGGAGCAGGTACTGGCGGCGCTTGGCGTGGAGCAGGTACTGGCGGCGCTTGGCGTGGAGCAGGTACTGGCGGCGCTTGGCGTGGAGCAGGTACTGGTGGCGCTTGGCGTGGAGCTGGGCGTGGAGCAGGTAGATCTTGGCATGGTCGAAAAACTGGTGGTGGCGGCCGTGCTGGTGGCTGTGGCTTGGCAGGTCGAAAGACAGGTGGTGGGGGTCGTGCTGGAGGCTGTGGCTTGGCGTGATGAAAGACTGGTGGTGGTGGCCGAGCTGGAGGCTGTGGCTTGGCATGGCGAAGCTGACCCACCCCACCTGAACAATTCCCAGCCCTAGCCCCCCCCTCAAGGAGCGGATCCCAGACGCGCTCCCCGCGGTCTGGAACCGTCTTTTGGGGTGGGTGGAGGGAGGTCGGAAGGAGGGTAAAATCCTCCCCTATAAATTGTCCAAAATGTCTTTCTTTTTGTACCTGGGATTGAGTGGGTGAAAAAAACATTTTTTGTGACTTGGGCGTGGCTTGAGTCCTGGGGGGCGGGGCATGAAATCTGGGTGACTGTGAGGGACTTGCTCTAATGTCCAAAATCATGTTCTGATAATGTTTGATCATAGAAACAGAGTCCTTTGTTGAGGGCAGGTGATCGAAAGTAAAAGAGTTCAAAGAAAAAAAATCTTTAGCTGTGATGTCATCCTCTGGTGATGGCGTGACGTCATCCTGGAGCAGCGGGGCTGGCAGCAGCCTGCTTCCGCCCGGAGTGGGAGGAGCTTGCGGGAGTAACGCGTCCTGCCGGCTCGGAGAAGCTCTTCCTGATGGCTTCCGCTTTTGCCGGCGCTTCCGGGAATGGAGCGACGCGCCAACGTCGTCGGGCCACACGGAGCTTATCGGAATAAGTTTTCCGCTTGGACCCCACATGAGGTCTTGATCCGCCATGGCTCCTAGTGCCTCCCACTTTCCTTCCTCCATCGATTGCCAGTCGTTTGCGGGATAGCTTTTTGCTGGCGACATAATGTCATAACGTGGACTGTGAGGGTTTTGTTTTCCCAAGATGCAAGAATTGGAACGGACGTGGCGTGCAGGTAAAGACATAGTTTAATTATTACTATAAACTACAAAGTACAAACAAAAGGGTACAAACAAAAGGCGCGCACAAAGGCGGAGAACTATGAACATTAAACAAAAACTTACGTGACAAGGAACTGTGAACATGGCATGAATGTGTGATGTCGCCAGGACGAACAACAGAAACAGAAAAGCCTATATAGTGACATGATAAGTGAAAACAGGTGCGTGACTAACTGTGAACAGGTGCGTGACATGACAATGTGAAAACGTGAGACAGGTGTGTGAGTCCAAACGTGGAACAGGTGAAACTAATGAGTAACCATGGAAACAAAACAAAACCAGGAAGTGAAACCAGGAACTAAGGAAGTGTCCAAAAACCAAGCAAAACAAAAACAAGATCAACACAGACATGACAAATAATAACAATAACAATAATAATAATAAGCTGATACTCTACTGGATGCTCTACAACCTAATAATAATAATAATAATACAAATAATAATAAGCTGATAATCTACTGGATGCTCTACAACCTAATGATAATAATAATAATAATAATAATAATAATAATAATAATAATAATAATAATAATAAGCTGCTACTCTACAACCTAATAGAATGACTCCTCAAGGAGCTTGAGAAAAGTGTCCAAATGATAGCATGAACATTGTGAAACTTGTTTGTTTGCATCCTCATCATGTAAATAGTAAACAGATACTAATAATTGTAGTGCTAACTCTGATTGTAATAGGACTCATAACGAGGGCTGTCTCCATCCCATATCAGTAGATATCAGTCCGATACCAGCAAAAAACAAACAAACAAGTATCGGGTTGTTTCTGCTTACATGTAGAATGTCAAATGTAAGCGCTCCGCCACAAGCGGCCCTGCAGCATGTTTACTTCTACTGGACTCTCAGTTAGCTGACATTTACCTGCAGCCTGTTTACTTCTACTGGACTCTCAGTTAGCTGACAGTTACATGCAGTGTGTTTACTTCTACTGGACTCTCAGTTAGCTGACAGTTACATGCAGCATGTTTACTTCTACTGGACTCTCAGTTAGCTGACATTTACCTACAGCCTGTTTACTTCTACTGGACTCTCAGTTAGCTGACATTTACCTACAGCCTGTTTACTTCTACTGGACTCTCAGTTAGCTGACAGTTACATGCAGCGTGTTTACTTCTACTGGACTCTCAGTTAGCTGACAGTTACATGCAGCCTGTTTACTTCTACTGGACTCTCAGTTAGCTGACATTTACCTGCAGCGTGTTTACTTCTACTGGACTCTCAGTTAGCTGACAGTTACCTGCAGCCTGTTTACTTCTACTGGACTCTCAGTTAGCTGACAGTTACCTGCAGCATGTTTACTTCTACTGGACTCTCAGTTAGCTGACAGTTACATGCAGCATGTTTACTTCTACTGGACTCTCAGTTAGCTGACAGTTACATGCAGCCTGTTTACTTCTACTGGACTCTCAGTTAGCTGACAGTTACATGCAGCGTGTTTACTTCTACTGGACTCTCAGTTAGCTGACAGTTACATGCAGCGTGTTTACTTCTACTGGACTCTGAGTTAGCTGACAGTTACACACAGTGTGTTTACTTCTACTGGACTCTCAGTTAGCTGACAGTTACCTGCAGCGTGTTTACTTCTACTGGACTCTCAGTTAGCTGACAGTTACATGCAGCGTGTTTACTTCTACTGGACTCTCAGTTAGCTGACAGTTACATGCAGCGTGTTTACTACTACTGGACTCTCAGTTAGCTGACAGTTACATGCAGTGTGTTTACTTCTACTGGACTCTCAGTTAGCTGACAGTTACCTGCAGCGTGTTTCCTTCTACTGGACTCTCAGTTAGCTGACAGTTACATGCAGTGTGTTTATTTCTACTGGACTCTCAGTTAGCTGGCAGTTACATGCAGCGTGTTTACTTCTACTGGACTCTCAGTTAGCTGACAGTTACATGCAGCATGTTTACTTCTACTGGACTCTCAGTTAGCTGACATTTACCTGCAGCCTGTTTACTTCTACTGGACTCTCAGTTAGCTGACAGTTACATGCAGTGTGTTTACTTCTACTGGACTCTCAGTTAGCTGACAGTTACATGCAGCATGTTTACTTCTACTGGACTCTCAGTTAGCTGACATTTACCTACAGCCTGTTTACTTCTACTGGACTCTCAGTTAGCTGACATTTACCTACAGCCTGTTTACTTCTACTGGACTCTCAGTTAGCTGACAGTTACATGCAGCGTGTTTACTTCTACTGGACTCTCAGTTAGCTGACAGTTACATGCAGCCTGTTTACTTCTACTGGACTCTCAGTTAGCTGACATTTACCTGCAGCGTGTTTACTTCTACTGGACTCTCAGTTAGCTGACAGTTACCTGCAGCCTGTTTACTTCTACTGGACTCTCAGTTAGCTGACAGTTACCTGCAGCATGTTTACTTCTACTGGACTCTCAGTTAGCTGACAGTTACATGCAGCATGTTTACTTCTACTGGACTCTCAGTTAGCTGACAGTTACATGCAGCCTGTTTACTTCTACTGGACTCTCAGTTAGCTGACAGTTACATGCAGCGTGTTTACTTCTACTGGACTCTCAGTTAGCTGACAGTTACATGCAGCGTGTTTACTTCTACTGGACTCTGAGTTAGCTGACAGTTACATACAGTGTGTTTACTCCTACTGGACTCTCAGTTAGCTGACAGTTACCTGCAGCGTGTTTACTTCTACTGGACTCTCAGTTAGCTGACAGTTACATGCAGCGTGTTTACTTCTACTGGACTCTCAGTTAGCTGACAGTTACATGCAGCATGTTTACTACTACTGGACTCTCAGTTAGCTGACAGTTACATGCAGTGTGTTTACTTCTACTGGACTCTCAGTTAGCTGACAGTTACCTGCAGCGTGTTTCCTTCTACTGGACTCTCAGTTAGCTGACAGTTACATGCAGTGTGTTTACTTCTACTGGACTCTCAGTTAGCTGGCAGTTACATGCAGCATGTTTACTTCTACTGGACTCTCAGTTAGCTGACAGTTACATGCAGCATGTTTACTTCTACTGGACTCTCAGTTAGCTGACATTTACCTGCAGCCTGTTTACTTCTACTGGACTCTCAGTTAGCTGACAGTTACATGCAGTGTGTTTACTTCTACTGGACTCTCAGTTAGCTGACAGTTACATGCAGCATGTTTACTTCTACTGGACTCTCAGTTAGCTGACATTTACCTACAGCCTGTTTACTTCTACTGGACTCTCAGTTAGCTGACATTTACCTACAGCCTGTTTACTTCTACTGGACTCTCAGTTAGCTGACAGTTACATGCAGCGTGTTTACTTCTACTGGACTCTCAGTTAGCTGACAGTTACATGCAGCCTGTTTACTTCTACTGGACTCTCAGTTAGCTGACATTTACCTGCAGCGTGTTTACTTCTACTGGACTCTCAGTTAGCTGACAGTTACCTGCAGCCTGTTTACTTCTACTGGACTCTCAGTTAGCTGACAGTTACCTGCAGCATGTTTACTTCTACTGGACTCTCAGTTAGCTGACAGTTACATGCAGCATGTTTACTTCTACTGGACTCTCAGTTAGCTGACAGTTACATGCAGCCTGTTTACTTCTACTGGACTCTCAGTTAGCTGACAGTTACATGCAGCGTGTTTACTGCTACTGGACTCTCAGTTAGCTGACAGTTACATGCAGCGTGTTTACTTCTACTGGACTCTGAGTTAGCTGACAGTTACATACAGTGTGTTTACTTCTACTGGACTCTCAGTTAGCTGACAGTTACATGCAGCATGTTTACTTCTACTGGACTCTCAGTTAGCTGACAGTTACATGCAGCCTGTTTACTTCTACTGGACTCTCAGTTAGCTGACAGTTACATGCAGCGTGTTTACTTCTACTGGACTCTCAGTTAGCTGACAGTTACATGCAGCGTGTTTACTTCTACTGGACTCTGAGTTAGCTGACAGTTACATACAGTGTGTTTACTTCTACTGGACTCTCAGTTAGCTGACAGTTACCTGCAGCGTGTTTACTTCTACTGGACTCTCAGTTAGCTGACAGTTACATGCAGCGTGTTTAATTCTACTGGACTCTCAGTTAGCTGACAGTTACATGCAGCATGTTTACTACTACTGGACTCTCAGTTAGCTGACAGTTACATGCAGTGTGTTTACTTCTACTGGACTCTCAGTTAGCTGGCAGTTACATGCAGCATGTTTACTTCTACTGGACTCTCAGTTAGCTGACAGTTACATGCAGCATGTTTACTTCTACTGGACTCTCAGTTAGCTGACAGTTACATGCAGCGTGTTTAATTCTACTGGACTCTCAGTTAGCTGACAGTTACATGCAGCATGTTTACTACTACTGGACTCTCAGTTAGCTGACAGTTACATGCAGTGTGTTTACTTCTACTGGACTCTCAGTTAGCTGACAGTTACCTGCAGCGTGTTTCCTTCTACTGGACTCTCAGTTAGCTGACAGTTACATGCAGTGTGTTTACTTCTACTGGACTCTCAGTTAGCTGACAGTTACCTGCAGCGTGTTTCCTTCTACTGGACTCTCAGTTAGCTGACAGTTACCTGCAGCGTGTTTCCTTCTACTGGACTCTCAGTTAGCTGACAGTTACATGCAGCATGTTTACTTCTACTGGACTCTCAGTTAGCTGACATTTACCTACAGCCTGTTTACTTCTACTGGACTCTCAGTTAGCTGACATTTACCTACAGCCTGTTTACTTCTACTGGACTCTCAGTTAGCTGACAGTTACATGCAGCGTGTTTACTTCTACTGGACTCTCAGTTAGCTGACAGTTACATGCAGCCTGTTTACTTCTACTGGACTCTCAGTTAGCTGACATTTACCTGCAGCGTGTTTACTTCTACTGGACTCTCAGTTAGCTGACAGTTACCTGCAGCCTGTTTACTTCTACTGGACTCTCAGTTAGCTGACAGTTACCTGCAGCATGTTTACTTCTACTGGACTCTCAGTTAGCTGACAGTTACATGCAGCATGTTTACTTCTACTGGACTCTCAGTTAGCTGACAGTTACATGCAGCCTGTTTACTTCTACTGGACTCTCAGTTAGCTGACAGTTACATGCAGCGTGTTTACTTCTACTGGACTCTCAGTTAGCTGACAGTTACATGCAGCGTGTTTACTTCTACTGGACTCTGAGTTAGCTGACAGTTACATACAGTGTGTTTACTTCTACTGGACTCTCAGTTAGCTGACAGTTACCTGCAGCGTGTTTACTTCTACTGGACTCTCAGTTAGCTGACAGTTACATGCAGCGTGTTTACTTCTACTGGACTCTCAGTTAGCTGACAGTTACATGCAGCATGTTTACTACTACTGGACTCTCAGTTAGCTGACAGTTACATGCAGTGTGTTTACTTCTACTGGACTCTCAGTTAGCTGACAGTTACCTGCAGCGTGTTTCCTTCTACTGGACTCTCAGTTAGCTGACAGTTACATGCAGTGTGTTTACTTCTACTGGACTCTCAGTTAGCTGGCAGTTACATGCAGCATGTTTACTTCTACTGGACTCTCAGTTAGCTGACAGTTACATGCAGCATGTTTACTTCTACTGGACTCTCAGGTAGCTGACATTTACCTGCAGCCTGTTTACTTCTACTGGACTCTCAGTTAGCTGACAGTTACATGCAGTGTGTTTACTTCTACTGGACTCACAGTTAGCTGACAGTTACATGCAGCATGTTTACTTCTACTGGACTCTCAGTTAGCTGACATTTACCTACAGCCTGTTTACTTCTACTGGACTCTCAGTTAGCTGACATTTACCTACAGCCTGTTTACTTCTACTGGACTCTCAGTTAGCTGACAGTTACATGCAGCGTGTTTACTTCTACTGGACTCTCAGTTAGCTGACAGTTACATGCAGCCTGTTTACTTCTACTGGACTCTCAGTTAGCTGACATTTACCTGCAGCGTGTTTACTTCTACTGGACTCTCAGTTAGCTGACAGTTACCTGCAGCCTGTTTACTTCTACTGGACTCTCAGTTAGCTGACAGTTACCTGCAGCATGTTTACTTCTACTGGACTCTCAGTTAGCTGACAGTTACATGCAGCATGTTTACTTCTACTGGACTCTCAGTTAGCTGACAGTTACATGCAGCCTGTTTACTTCTACTGGACTCTCAGTTAGCTGACAGTTACATGCAGCGTGTTTACTTCTACTGGACTCTCAGTTAGCTGACAGTTACATGCAGCGTGTTTACTTCTACTGGACTCTGAGTTAGCTGACAGTTACATACAGTGTGTTTACTTCTACTGGACTCTCAGTTAGCTGACAGTTACCTGCAGCGTGTTTACTTCTACTGGACTCTCAGTTAGCTGACAGTTACCTGCAGCATGTTTACTTCTACTGGACTCTCAGTTAGCTGACAGTTACATGCAGCATGTTTACTTCTACTGGACTCTCAGTTAGCTGACAGTTACCTGCAGCCTGTTTACTTCTACTGGACTCTCAGTTAGCTGACAGTTACATGCAGTGTGTTTACTTCTACTGGACTCTCAGTTAGCTGACAGTTACATGCAGCATGTTTACTTCTACTGGACTCTCAGTTAGCTGACATTTACCTACAGCCTGTTTACTTCTACTGGACTCTCAGTTAGCTGACATTTACCTACAGCCTGTTTACTTCTACTGGACTCTCAGTTAGCTGACAGTTACATGCAGCGTGTTTAATTCTACTGGACTCTCAGTTAGCTGACAGTTACATGCAGCATGTTTACTACTACTGGACTCTCAGTTAGCTGACAGTTACATGCAGTGTGTTTACTTCTACTGGACTCTCAGTTAGCTGGCAGTTACATGCAGCATGTTTACTTCTACTGGACTCTCAGTTAGCTGACAGTTACATGCAGCATGTTTACTTCTACTGGACTCTCAGTTAGCTGACAGTTACATGCAGCCTGTTTACTTCTACTGGACTCTCAGTTAGCTGACAGTTACATGCAGCGTGTTTACTGCTACTGGACTCTCAGTTAGCTGACAGTTACATGCAGCGTGTTTACTTCTACTGGACTCTGAGTTAGCTGACAGTTACATACAGTGTGTTTACTTCTACTGGACTCTCAGTTAGCTGACAGTTACATGCAGCATGTTTACTTCTACTGGACTCTCAGTTAGCTGACAGTTACATGCAGCCTGTTTACTTCTACTGGACTCTCAGTTAGCTGACAGTTACATGCAGCGTGTTTACTTCTACTGGACTCTCAGTTAGCTGACAGTTACATGCAGCGTGTTTACTTCTACTGGACTCTGAGTTAGCTGACAGTTACATACAGTGTGTTTACTTCTACTGGACTCTCAGTTAGCTGACAGTTACCTGCAGCGTGTTTACTTCTACTGGACTCTCAGTTAGCTGACAGTTACATGCAGCGTGTTTAATTCTACTGGACTCTCAGTTAGCTGACAGTTACATGCAGCATGTTTACTACTACTGGACTCTCAGTTAGCTGACAGTTACATGCAGTGTGTTTACTTCTACTGGACTCTCAGTTAGCTGGCAGTTACATGCAGCATGTTTACTTCTACTGGACTCTCAGTTAGCTGACAGTTACATGCAGCATGTTTACTTCTACTGGACTCTCAGTTAGCTGACAGTTACATGCAGCGTGTTTAATTCTACTGGACTCTCAGTTAGCTGACAGTTACATGCAGCATGTTTACTACTACTGGACTCTCAGTTAGCTGACAGTTACATGCAGTGTGTTTACTTCTACTGGACTCTCAGTTAGCTGACAGTTACCTGCAGCGTGTTTCCTTCTACTGGACTCTCAGTTAGCTGACAGTTACATGCAGTGTGTTTACTTCTACTGGACTCTCAGTTAGCTGACAGTTACCTGCAGCGTGTTTCCTTCTACTGGACTCTCAGTTAGCTGACAGTTACCTGCAGCGTGTTTCCTTCTACTGGACTCTCAGTTAGCTGACAGTTACATGCAGCATGTTTACTTCTACTGGACTCTCAGTTAGCTGACATTTACCTACAGCCTGTTTACTTCTACTGGACTCTCAGTTAGCTGACATTTACCTACAGCCTGTTTACTTCTACTGGACTCTCAGTTAGCTGACAGTTACATGCAGCGTGTTTACTTCTACTGGACTCTCAGTTAGCTGACAGTTACATGCAGCCTGTTTACTTCTACTGGACTCTCAGTTAGCTGACATTTACCTGCAGCGTGTTTACTTCTACTGGACTCTCAGTTAGCTGACAGTTACCTGCAGCCTGTTTACTTCTACTGGACTCTCAGTTAGCTGACAGTTACCTGCAGCATGTTTACTTCTACTGGACTCTCAGTTAGCTGACAGTTACATGCAGCATGTTTACTTCTACTGGACTCTCAGTTAGCTGACAGTTACATGCAGCCTGTTTACTTCTACTGGACTCTCAGTTAGCTGACAGTTACATGCAGCGTGTTTACTTCTACTGGACTCTCAGTTAGCTGACAGTTACATGCAGCGTGTTTACTTCTACTGGACTCTGAGTTAGCTGACAGTTACATACAGTGTGTTTACTTCTACTGGACTCTCAGTTAGCTGACAGTTACCTGCAGCGTGTTTACTTCTACTGGACTCTCAGTTAGCTGACAGTTACATGCAGCGTGTTTACTTCTACTGGACTCTCAGTTAGCTGACAGTTACATGCAGCATGTTTACTACTACTGGACTCTCAGTTAGCTGACAGTTACATGCAGTGTGTTTACTTCTACTGGACTCTCAGTTAGCTGACAGTTACCTGCAGCGTGTTTCCTTCTACTGGACTCTCAGTTAGCTGACAGTTACATGCAGTGTGTTTACTTCTACTGGACTCTCAGTTAGCTGGCAGTTACATGCAGCATGTTTACTTCTACTGGACTCTCAGTTAGCTGACAGTTACATGCAGCATGTTTACTTCTACTGGACTCTCAGGTAGCTGACATTTACCTGCAGCCTGTTTACTTCTACTGGACTCTCAGTTAGCTGACAGTTACATGCAGTGTGTTTACTTCTACTGGACTCACAGTTAGCTGACAGTTACATGCAGCATGTTTACTTCTACTGGACTCTCAGTTAGCTGACATTCACCTACAGCCTGTTTACTTCTACTGGACTCTCAGTTAGCTGACATTTACCTACAGCCTGTTTACTTCTACTGGACTCTCAGTTAGCTGACAGTTACATGCAGCGTGTTTACTTCTACTGGACTCTCAGTTAGCTGACAGTTACATGCAGCCTGTTTACTTCTACTGGACTCTCAGTTAGCTGACAGTTACATGCAGCGTGTTTACTTCTACTGGACTCTCAGTTAGCTGACAGTTACATGCAGCATGTTTACTTCTACTGGACTCTCAGTTAGCTGACAGTTACATGCAGCATGTTTACTTCTACTGGACTCTCAGGTAGCTGACATTTACCTGCAGCCTGTTTACTTCTACTGGACTCTCAGTTAGCTGACAGTTACATGCAGTGTGTTTACTTCTACTGGACTCACAGTTAGCTGACAGTTACATGCAGCATGTTTACTTCTACTGGACTCTCAGTTAGCTGACATTCACCTACAGCCTGTTTACTTCTACTGGACTCTCAGTTAGCTGACATTTACCTACAGCCTGTTTACTTCTACTGGACTCTCAGTTAGCTGACAGTTACATGCAGCGTGTTTACTTCTACTGGACTCTCAGTTAGCTGACAGTTACATGCAGCCTGTTTACTTCTACTGGACTCTCAGTTAGCTGACATTTACCTGCAGCGTGTTTACTTCTACTGGACTCTCAGTTAGCTGACAGTTACCTGCAGCCTGTTTACTTCTACTGGACTCTCAGTTAGCTGACAGTTACCTGCAGCATGTTTACTTCTACTGGACTCTCAGTTAGCTGACAGTTACATGCAGCATGTTTACTTCTACTGGACTCTCAGTTAGCTGACAGTTACATGCAGCCTGTTTACTTCTACTGGACTCTCAGTTAGCTGACAGTTACATGCAGCGTGTTTACTTCTACTGGACTCTCAGTTAGCTGACAGTTACATGCAGCGTGTTTACTTCTACTGGACTCTGAGTTAGCTGACAGTTACATACAGTGTGTTTACTTCTACTGGACTCTCAGTTAGCTGACAGTTACCTGCAGCGTGTTTACTTCTACTGGACTCTCAGTTAGCTGACAGTTACCTGCAGCATGTTTACTTCTACTGGACTCTCAGTTAGCTGACAGTTACATGCAGCATGTTTACTTCTACTGGACTCTCAGTTAGCTGACAGTTACCTGCAGCCTGTTTACTTCTACTGGACTCTCAGTTAGCTGACAGTTACATGCAGTGTGTTTACTTCTACTGGACTCTCAGTTAGCTGACAGTTACATGCAGCATGTTTACTTCTACTGGACTCTCAGTTAGCTGACATTTACCTACAGCCTGTTTACTTCTACTGGACTCTCAGTTAGCTGACATTTACCTACAGCCTGTTTACTTCTACTGGACTCTCAGTTAGCTGACAGTTACATGCAGCGTGTTTAATTCTACTGGACTCTCAGTTAGCTGACAGTTACATGCAGCATGTTTACTACTACTGGACTCTCAGTTAGCTGACAGTTACATGCAGTGTGTTTACTTCTACTGGACTCTCAGTTAGCTGGCAGTTACATGCAGCATGTTTACTTCTACTGGACTCTCAGTTAGCTGACAGTTACATGCAGCATGTTTACTTCTACTGGACTCTCAGTTAGCTGACAGTTACATGCAGCGTGTTTAATTCTACTGGACTCTCAGTTAGCTGACAGTTACATGCAGCATGTTTACTACTACTGGACTCTCAGTTAGCTGACAGTTACATGCAGTGTGTTTACTTCTACTGGACTCTCAGTTAGCTGACAGTTACCTGCAGCGTGTTTCCTTCTACTGGACTCTCAGTTAGCTGACAGTTACATGCAGTGTGTTTACTTCTACTGGACTCTCAGTTAGCTGACAGTTACCTGCAGCGTGTTTCCTTCTACTGGACTCTCAGTTAGCTGACAGTTACCTGCAGCGTGTTTCCTTCTACTGGACTCTCAGTTAGCTGACAGTTACATGCAGTGTGTTTACTTCTACTGGACTCTCAGTTAGCTGACAGTTAAATGTTGTGTTTTACTGAAGTCAACATGGGAGGCAGAAGAGCGCTCAGCAGCAGAGATAAAGTCACTGCATAGCAAACCAAAACAGGAAGGAAGAAAAGACAAGCTGGTAGCTACACAACAGCTAAGCACAAAACAGCACACAAGCTAGACAAATGTAATACGTGTCCTTAAATGAAGAATATTTATGACTCAGTCGTCTATTTGGACACAAGCCAGGTGACATTTCTCTTTGAAATAATCCCCTTTAAAAGCTTTATTTGTGCGTCTGAGAATGCAGGAAGGATCTGATGTTCATGCAAAGAAACGACCGGCTTTAAATGTTGTCCTGCTGCTCTGTTTGGACTGCAGTGCTTCACTCTTCAAGCGCTTTTGCACAATTGCTGTCTCTTTATGCAGACGGAATAATACTGTTGAACAAATGCCTTCTGCTGGGGGTGCCATCACAACATTGCAAATGAACGAGGATCTTGCAGAAGGAAGTCATAAACAAATGAATGAGGATCTTGTAGAAGGAAGTCATAAACAAATGAATGAGGATCTTGTAGAAGGAAGTCATAAACAAATGAATGAGGATCTTGTAGAAGGAAGTCATAAACAAATGAATGAGGATCTTGCAGAAGGAAGTCATAAACAAATGAATGAGGATCTTGCAGAAGGAAGTCATAAACAAATGAATGAGGATCTTGTAGAAGGAAGTCATAAACAAATGAATGAGGATCTTGTAGAAGGAAGTCATAAACAAATGAATGAGGATCTTGTAGAAGGAAGTCATAAACAAATGAATGAGGATCTTGCAGGAGGAAGTCATAAACAAATGAATGAGGATCTTGTAGGAGGAAGTCATAAACAAACAATTGAAGCAAAATGTGTTCTTGTGCAGCAAACATGAAACATCCTGCTGATGTACAAAATGCACATTTATTACAAGAATGGAGTTTTGATAATCCATCCATCCATTTTCTACCGATTGTCCCTTTCGGGGTTGCGGGGGGCAACCCCGAGAGGTCACCACATTGACCTCTGCATCATGACATCACCACATTGACCTCTGCATCATGACATCACCACATTGACAGCTGCATCATGACATCACCACATTGACAGCTGCATCATGACATCACCACATTGACAGCTGCATCATGACATCACCACATTGACAGCTGCATCATGACATCACCACATTGACAGCTGCATCATGACATCACCACATTGACAGCTGCATCATGACATCACCACATTGACAGCTGCATCATGACATCACCACATTGACAGCTGCATCATGACATCACCACATTGACAGCTGCATCATGACATCACCACATTGATAGCTGCATCACAAGACAACAACAGCAGAGTAAAGGTTGGAGAGAGGAGTGGCTACACACGTATCCTCAACATTGTTCCCACCTTTCTGTCACACCCACCACTCACATTTGTCAACACAACATCTCTTTGTGCGGCCAGTAGGTGAGGACACCACACACTCATCAAACTTACTCATTATTGATGCTTTTATTTAGTTAGACAGGAAAACAGACAGGAAGTGAGCGAACGTGAGCGCTGATGTTTGATGACGTCATCACATTTCCATTGATTGGTCCTGATGTTGTGTCTGGTAGTTCCACTGATTGGTCCTGATGGTGTGTCTGGTAGTTCCACTGATTGGTCCTGATGGTGTGTCTGGTAGTTCCACTGATTGGTCCTGATGGTGTGTCTGGTAGTTCCACTGATTGGTCCTGATGGTGTGTCTGGTAGTTCCACTGATTGGTCCTTCTGGTGTGTCTGGTAGTTCCACTGATTGGTCCTGATGTTGTGTCTGGTAGTTCCACTGATTGGTCCTGATGGTGTGTCTGGTAGTTCCACTGATTGGTCCTGATGGTGTGTCTGGTAGTTCCACTGATTGGTCCTTCTGGTGTGTCTGGTAGTTCCACTGATTGGTCCTGATGTTGTGTCTGGTAGTTCCACTGATTGGTCCTGATGTTGTGTCTGGTAGTTCCACTGATTGGTCCTGATGGTGTGTCTGGTAGTTCCACAAAGAGAGCTGAGCATTCTGAAGTAAAACATATTATTCAACAGTTAAATGCGAAGGCTAAGTTGCTCTTGCAGGAAAATGGATGTTATCTCCTAGTAGAGAAAAGGTGTAAACTCAGGGCTCAACATCGGTGGAATGGCGTGAATAGTTTTTTGAGCCTGAACTCTTCTTATCAACCATTATTTTCTTCACAAAGCTATTGTTTTTGGTTCCTAATGTTGAGCTAAGTGTGTTTATATCCAGGACATAAACACTCTATGCTGTTGTTTAGGGCCACAACTACTTGATCCTAGCTTGGCTTCCGGTAAAAGTTGACATTTCAATCTGTCAGTTCTAAAAGATGACGTCATACAAGTTAATTTTGCTGTCATAGTTCAATAATAAAGTTGTTTGAATCCAATTAGGAAGGTGTAACATTACATACGCTCACTTGCAAAACATGCAAAATGGTTCATTCCTCCTGGTGACAGCATTTTAACCCTTTCACTCAACGTGAACATTCATGCATTCACACACAGTGCCAACACTTGATAACCAGGATGAGGTGAAGGAAGGTAAAACTATATCAATCTATTTGGGGGCAGCGTCGAAGAAAGTCATGTTAAAGGCCTACTGAAATGATTTTTTGTTTATTTAAACGGGAATAGCAGATCCATTCTATGTGTCATACTTGATCATTTCGCGATATTGCCATATTTTTGCTGAAAGGATTTAGTAGAGAAAATCGACGATAAAGTTCGCAACTTTTGCTCGCTGATAAAAAAAGCCTTGCCTGTAGCGGAAGTAGCGTGACGTCACAGGAGCTAGTATTCCTCACAATTCCCCGTTGTTTACAATGGAGCGAGAGAGATTCGGAGCGAGAAAGTGATGATTACCCCATTAATTTGAGCGAGGATGAAAGATTCGTAGATAAGGAACGTTACAGTGAAGGACTTGAGTGGCAGTGATGGACGTATCTTTTTTCGCTCTGACCGTAACTTAGGTACAAGCTGGCTCATTGGATTCCACACTCTCTCCTTTTTTTATTGTAGATGACGGATTTGTATTTTAAACCACCTGGGATACTATATCCTCTTGAAAATGAGAGTCGAGAACGCCAAATGGACATTCAGTGCCTTTTATCTCCACAACAATACATCGGCGAAATGCTTTAGCTACGAGCTAACGTGATAGCATCGTGCTTTAACTGCATATAGAAACAAAAAAATAAACCCCTGACTGGAAGGATAGATAGAAAATCAACAATACTATTAAACCGTGGACATGTAAATACACGGTTAATGCTTTCCAGGCTGGCGAAGGTTAACGATGCTGTGCTAACGACGCCATTGAAGCTAACTTAGCAACTTAGCAACCGGACCGCACAGAGCTATGCTAAAAACATTAGCTCTCCACCTACGCCAGCCAGCCCTCATCTACTCATCAACACCCGTCCTCACCAGCGTTCCAGCGATCGGCAGAAGGACGAAGGACTTCATCCGATGCGTTTGGCGGCCCGGAGACGTAGGAAGTCAAGGTGAGGTTGCTGGCTAGCGCGGCTAGCGCGGCTAGCGCCGCTAGCGCGGCTAGCACTCCAACAAAGTCCTCCTGGTTGTGTTGCTGTAGTCCGCTGCTAATACACTGATCCCACCTACAACTGTCTTCTTTGCAGCCTTCATTGTTCATTAAACAAATTGCAAAAGATGTCCAGAATACTGTGGAATTATGAAATGAAAACAGAGCTTTTTGTATAGGATTCTACGGGTACCATAACTTCCGTTACTCTGACTTCGTCACGCGCATACGTCATCATACCGCGACGTTTCAGCCGGATATTTACCGGGAAGTTTTAAATGTCACTTTATAAGTTAACCCGGCCGTATTGGCATGTGTTGCAATGTTAAGATGTCATCATTGATATATAAACTATCAGACTGCGTGGTCGCTAGTAGTGGCTTTCAGTAGGCCTTTAAAATTCCACTTATGCATCCATTTCACAGCACATAACTGTGGTGCGTTCAAGAACTCTTGATTAAAGTTTAAAACACTAGTTTCTAAAGACAAGGGAGGCTTAACCCCAAATGCACTTATAATAATGTAATAATTATAGTAACAATGATATATAATATAATAATAATGATTTATATCAAACTCGTTGGCACTTTTTTGTTGAAAAAAAACCCCAACAACATTAAAAATAACTTAAAAACAATTTTGAAGTGTTTAAGAATATTTGAGGGAGTCTTTATCCCAATAAAAAAAGAGCTAAAGACGTCAGTGGTGGAAATGTTTGATGGAACACATTATTGATGAAAGAAAGACGTAATTATGTCAATATTTTCTGATCAGCAAGTACTTATCACTTTGGGAAGAAAGGTGGATCCAATGATGGCTCGTTGGGAGTGTTTACATGCAAGAGGGAACTAGTTTACAGTCACACATGTTCATCTGAAAATAGTCAAAAAGCTGAGTTGTAAAAAGATAGTTTTAACCAAGTGAAGTCAATAATGACTTTGTTAGTGCATGCAGACATAGTGAGTGTGAGTACGTGGGGTCGTGACCTTAGCTTTAGGGTGAGGTGGTAGTCCTTCAAGAGTCTAATGACAAGTCATTATGAAGACCTCAAAGTAAGTCTCATTTGTGTGCTGGATGTCCCCCAAATTGATGATTAAATATGATCCATCCAACAAGCATCGACTGTCAGTAAATGTCAAGATTCAACATTCATTGCAGCATTTTTCAGCTCAGTTTGGTTAATGTGACAGCAGGCCTCAGACGGCAGGAAAAAGCAGAAGATTTGAAGGCGGGCAGTGCACTGTAGCGTGCCTTCTTCTATCTAGATCACTGAGCACACCAATGTTGCCTTGGTGGAGTTGCTGCAGGCGCGCCTGTCTTGTGTCTCTGCCCTACTTTTCATCATTATTACACAATCTTCTCTCCTTTTGCTGTCCTATCAATCACAACAACATTCAGCCACTCGCCATACCATTTGTAGAAATACAGTCATATTCATTCCAACTGAAATAAGTCCGTTTCGGGAGTATAAAATGAAGTACTTACCAAATGTGCTCATCAATGGTACATTTTAGAAAGCTTTCATGAAATCTAACCTGGTAGAAAGAACTTATTCAAGTCTGCAGACAGCACTAGTTAGCAGGGATGTAGCCCACATTCATCACCTCATAGGTCAGGGATGTAGCCCACATTCATCACCTCATAGGTCAGGGATGTAGCCCACATTCATCACCTCATAGGTCAGGGATGTAGCCCACATTCATCACCTCATAGGTCAGGGATGTAGCCCACATTCATCACCTCATAGGTCAGGGATGTAGCCCACATTCATCACCTCATAGGTCAGGGATGTAGCCCACATTCATCACCTCATAGGTCAGGGATGTAGCCCACATTCATCACCTCATAGGTCAGGGATGTAGCCCACATTCATCACCTCATAGGTCAGGGATGTAGCCCACATTCATCACCTCATAGGTCAGGGATGTAGCCCACATTCATCACCTCATAGGTCAGGGATGTAGCCCACATTCATCACCTCATAGGTCAGGGATGTAGCCCACATTCATCACCTCATAGGTCAGGGATGTAGCCCACATTCATCACCTCATAGGTCAGGGATGTAGCCCACATTCATCACCTCATAGGTCAGGGATGTAGCTCACATTCATCACCTCATAGGTCAGGGATGTAGCCCACATTCATCACCTCATAGGTCAGGGATGTAGCCCACATTCATCACCTCGTAGGTCAGGGATGTAGCCCACATTCATCACCTCATAGGTCAGGGATGTAGCCCACATTCATCACCTCATAGGTCAGGGATGTAGCCCACATTCATCACCTTGTAAGTACCGACCGTGGATACTACTGGGTACCGACTCATATCACTTATAGGTACTGACCGTGGATACTACTGGGTACCGACTCATATCACTTATAGGTACTGACCGTGGATACTACTGGGTACCGACTCATATCACTTATAAGTACTGACCGTGGATACTACTGGGTACCGACTCATATCACTTATAGGTACTGACCGTGGATACTACTGGGTAACGACTCATATCACTTATAGGTACTGACCGTGGATACTACTGGGTACCGACTCATATCACTTATAGGTACTGACCGTGGATACTACTGGGTACCGACTCATATCACTTATAGGTACTGACCGTGGATACTACTGGGTACCGACTCATATCACTTATAAGTACTGGCCGTGGATACTACTGGGTACCGACTCATATCACTTATAGGTACTGACCGTGGATACTACTGGGTAACGACTCATATCACTTATAGGTACTGACCGTGGATACTACTGGGTACCGACTCATATCACTTATAGGTACTGACCGTGGATACTACTGGGTAACGACTCATATCACTTATAGGTACTGACCGTGGATACTACTGGGTACCGACTCATATCACTTATAGGTACTGACCGTGGATACTACTGGGTAGAGACTCATATCACTTATAAGTACTGACCGTGGATACTACTGGGTACCGACTCATATCACTTATAGGTACTGACCGTGGATACTACTGGGTAACGACTCATATCACTTATAGGTACTGACCGTGGATACTACTGGGTACCGACTCATATCACTTATAGGTACTGACCGTGGATACTACTGGGTACCGACTCATATCACTTATAGGTACTGACCGTGGATACTACTGGGTACCGACTCATATCACTTATAGGTACTGACCGTGGATACTACTGGGTACCGAGTCATATCACTTATAGGTACTGACCGTGGATACTACTGGGTACCGACTCATATCACTTATAGGTACTGACCGTGGATACTACTGGGTACCGACTCATATCACTTATAGGTACTGACCGTGGATACTACTGGGTACCGACTCATATCACTTATAGGTACTGACCGTGGATACTACTGGGTACCGACTCATTTCACTTATAGGTACTGACCGTGGATACTACTGGGTACCGACTCATATCACTTATAGGTACTGACCGTGGATACTACTGGGTACCGACTCATATCACTTATAGGTACTGACCGTGGATACTACTGGGTACCGACTCATATCACTTGTAGGTATTTTGAAGTCAATTGGAAATGTTATTGGGAGCCAGTAGAGCTGTTGTAGGACACGGGTGGTGTGGTGGATGGACGAATGGATGGTGTAGGACAGGGGTGGTGTGGTGGATGGAGGAAGGAGTGGCCCAAGGACGGAGCCCTGGGGCACACCTGAAGTGATGGGAGAAGGATGGGATGTGAAGGATCGGAGTTGAATGAACTGAGTGTGGCCTGTGAGGTAAGATCTAAACCAGTTTAGTGTGGCCTGTGAGGTAAGATCTAAACCAGTTTAGTGTGGCCTGCGAGGTAAGATCTAAACCAGTTTAGTGTGACCTGTGAGGTAAGATCTAAACCAGTTACTTTGGCCTGTGAGGTAAGATCTAAACCAGTTGAGTGTGACCTGTGAGGTAAGATCTAAACCAAATACTTTGGCCTGTGAGGTAAGATCTAAACCAGTTGAGTGTGGCCTGCGAGGTAAGATCTAAACCAGTTTAGTGTGACCTGTGAGGTAAGATCTAAACCAGTTACTTTGGCCTGTGAGGTAAGATCTAAACCAGTTGAGTGTGGCCTGCGAGGTAAGATCTAAACCAGTTTAGTGTGACCTGTGAGGTAAGATCTAAACCAGTTACTTTGGCCTGTGAGGTAAGATCTAAACCAGTTGAGTGTGACCTGTGAGGTAAGATCTAAACCAGTTACTTTGGCCTGTGAGGTAAGATCTAAACCAGTTGAGTGTGGCCTGTGAGGTAAGATCTAAACCAGTTTAGTGTGGCCTGTGAGGTAAGATCTAAACCAGTTGAGTGTGGCCTGCGAGGTAAGATCTAAACCAGTTTAGTGTTGCCTGTGAGGTAAGATCTAAACCAGTTTAGTGTGGCCTGCGAGGTAAGATCTAAACCAGTTTAGTGTGACCTGCGAGGTAAGATCTAAACCAGTTTAGTGTGACCTGCGAGGTAAGATCCAAACCAGTTGAGTGTGGCCTGCGAGGTAAGATCTAAACCAGTTTAGTGTTGCCTGTGAGGTAAGATCTAAACCAGTTTAGTGTGGCCTGCGAGGTAAGATCTAAACCAGTTTAGTGTGACCTGCGAGGTAAGATCTAAACCAGTTTAGTGTGACCTGCGAGGTAAGATCTAAACCAGTTTAGTTTGGCCTGTGAGATAAGATCCAAACCAGTTTAGTGTGACCTGTGAGGTAAGATCTAAACCAGTTACTTTGGCCTGCGAGGTAAGATCTAAACCAGTTTGGGTGCTGTGGAGTGCCAGACTGGAAGTGTTCATACCAGTTGTTAAGTGATAAGTGGCGCTGGAGTTGAGTAGCAACTGTTTTCTTTAATGCGACTGTTCTTAGCTGATAATGAATCCAGGATCAATGATATCAGAAACTGTAGTTCTTTTTAAATGATAGTGAATCCAGGATAAATGATGTAGTATTTATTCAATGCTAATGAGTTCAGGATGAATGATATCAGAAACTGCAGTACTTTTTAAAGGATAGTGAATCCAAGACAAATGATATCAGAACAGTACTATCGTGGTCACATGGTTATGTGCGGGTTGTCCTCCCATGATGCAACAGGAAACTCAAGGTGCAGGTGAGACAATGATTTATGAAAACATGAAAAAGTACACAAAGACTAGCGTGCCGATCGCACGAGAAGCTAAGCTAAGGAAATAGCTAGCACAGAAGCTTAGCATTAAAGCTTAGGTCAGGAATCCTAGGAAGAGGCGTGGTAAGTGTTGTGTGCAAGTACACAAGACAGGAATAAGTAGCTCTCTGATTAGTGACCAGGAGCAGGTGAGTGTTCCCAACACTAATCAGAGGCAGGTCAAACTAATCAGCACCCATGGCAACCAAAACACAAACCCAGGGGTGCTGAAAACAGAAGTGAGGAGTCAAACTAACGGAACAAAACATGATCAGAACAGCTGCAGTGAATAAACATCATGGACTAACACAAGAGGAGATGTGGAATAGCAATTAGCATTCCAGTGGTGGTGTGAAGAGCAGCAAGACTGGGAATAGAAGCATCAGACTGGGAATAGGAGCATCAGACTGGGAATAGGAGTAGTAGACTGGGAATAGGAGCATCAGACTGGGAATAGGAGTAGTAGACTAGGAATAGGAGCATCAGACTGGGAATAGGAGTAGTAGACTAGGAATAGGAGTAGTACACTAGGAATAGGAGTAGTAGACTAGGAATAGGAGCATCATACTGGGAATAGGAGTAGTAGACTAGGAATAGGAGTAGTAGACTGGGAATAGGAGTAGTAGACTAGGAATAGGAGCATCAGACTGGGAATATGAGTAGTAGACTAGGAATAGGAGTAGTAGACTGGGAATAGGAGTAGTAGACTAGGAATAGGAGTAGTAGACTAGGAATAGGAGTAGTAGACTAGGAATAGGAGCATCAGACTGGGAATAGGAGTAGTAGACTAGGAATAGGAGGAGTAGACTGGGAATAGGAGTAGTAGACTAGGAATAGGAGTAGTAGACTAGGAATAGGAGCATCAGACTGGGAATAGGAGCATCAGACTGGGAATAGGAGTAGTAGACTAGGAATAGGAGTAGTAGACTGGGAATAGGAGTAGTAGACTAGGAATAGGAGTAGTAGACTAGGAATAGGAGCATCAGACTGGGAATAGGAGTAGTAGACTAGGAATAGGAGTAGTAGACTGGGAATAGGAGCATCAGACTGGGAATAGGAGTAGTAGACTAGGAATAGGAGTAGTAGACTGGGAATAGGAGTAGTAGACTAGGAATAGGAGTAGTAGACTAGGAATAGGAGCATCAGACTGGGAATAGGAGTAGTAGACTAGGAATAGGAGTAGTAGACTAGGAATAGGAGTAGTAGACTGGGAATAGGAGTAGTAGACTAGGAATAGGAGCAGTAGACTGGGAATAGGAGTAGTAGACTAGGAATAGGAGCAGTAGACTGGGAATAGGAGTAGTAGACTAGGAATAGGAGCAGTAGACTGGGAATAGGAGTAGTAGACTAGGAATAGGAGTAGTAGACTGGGAATAGGAGTAGTAGACTAGGAATAGGAGCAGTAGACTGGGAATAGGAGTAGTAGACTAGGAATAGGAGTAGTAGACTGGGAATAGGAGTAGTAGACTGGGAATAGGAGTAGTAGACTGGGAATAGGAGTAGTAGACTAGGAATAGGAGCATCACAGACAGTCCACAATTAAACCCAGTCCACTGCACGTCTTGGCTCCGCCCCCCTGAGGAGGAGGAGGAGGAGGCACATGATCCACGCTGCGTGATGATCATCACATCCACGCACAGCCGCCAGTGGAATTGTAGTAGTAGTAGTTCTCTCTCCTTTTCTTTCATGGATTCACCTTTTCTCTGGAATATTGCTCTGTCCCGTCGCGGTAAGTAAGTACGTGTGTGTGTGTGTGTGTGTGTGTGTGTGTGTGTGTGTGTGCGTGTGTGTGTGCGTGGGTGCGTGTGCGTGGGGGAGAAGCAAGGTGGCTATTGTCTGTCACTTGGCTGCATCCAGCAAATAGACGGTGTTCACTACATGATACTCGACCAGCATCCAGCAAATAGACGGTGTTCACTAGATGATACACGACCAGCATCCAGCAAATAGACGGTGTTCACTCATGCTGGGGACGTGTGGAGCAGACAGACAGATAAACACCTGTCTGTCTGTCTGTCTGTCTGTCTGTCTGTCTGTCTGTCTGTCTGTCTGTCTGTCTGTCTGTCTGTCTGTCTGTCTGTCTGTCCACTTACACGCCCTGAACATGATTAGCGTGATTGCTGATTTCCACGCGTGGACTTCACGACCCTGACGGGGATTTAGTGAACATTTGTCTCCTTTTTGTGTTGCTGCTGCACAATGAACATGATCATCTTATCTTACATCTCAATGTTATTATTCCTTAATATTCCTCTTTATTATTCCTTAATGTTCCTCTTTATTATTCCTTAACGTTGGCCTTTATTATTCCTTATTATTCCATAATGTTAGTCTTTATTATTCCTTATTATTCCTTAATGTTGCTCTTTATTATTCCTTATTATTCCATAATGTTAGTCTTTATTATTCCTTAATGTTCCTTAATGTTGGTCTTTATTATTCCTTAATGTTGCTCTTTATTATTTCTTAATATTCCTAAATGTTGCTCTTTAGTATTCCTTTTATTATTCCTTAGTGTTGCTCTTTATTATTCCTTAATGTTGCTCTTTATTATTCCTTATTATTCCTTAATGTTCCTTAATGTTGCTCTTTATTATTCCTTATTATTCCTTAATGTTCCTTAATGTTGGTCTTTATTATTCCTTATTATTCATTAATGTTAGTCTTTATTATTCCTTAATGTTCCTTAATGTTGCTCTTTATTATTCCTTAATGTTCCTTAATGTTGCTCTTTATTATTCCTTAATGTTACTTAATGTTGCTCTTTATTATTCCTTATTATTCCTTAATGTTCCTTAATGTTGGTCTTTATTATTCCTTATTATTCATTAATGTTAGTCTTTATTATTCCTTAATGTTCCTTAATGTTGGTCTTTATTATTCCTTAATGTTGCTCTTTATTATTCCTTTTATTATTCCTTAATGTTCTCTTTATTATTCCTTATTATTCCTTAATGTTAGTCTTTATTATTCCTTATTATTCCTTAATGTTGCTCTTTATTATTCCTTATTATTCCTTAATGTTGCTCTTTATTATTCCTTGTATTATTCCTTAATGTTGCTCTTTATTATTCCTTATTATTCATTAATGTTAGTCTTTATTATTCCTTAATGTTCCTTAAGGTTGGTCTTTATTATTCCTTAATGTTGCTCTTTATTATTCCTTATTATTCATTAATGTTAGTCTTTATTATTCCTTAATGTTCCTTAATGTTAGTCTTTATTATTCCTTAATGTTCCTTAATGTTGGTCTTTATTATTCCTTAATGTTGCTCTTTATTATTCCTTGTATTATTCCTTAATGTTGCTCTTTATTATCCCTTATTATTCCTTAATGTTGCTCTTTATTATTCCTTAATGTTGCTCTTTATTATTCCTTGTATTATTCCTTAATGTTGCTCTTTATTATTCCTTATTATTCATTAATGTTAGTCTTTATTATTCCTTAATGTTCCTTAATGTTGGTCTTTATTATTCCTTAATGTTGCTCTTTATTATTCCTTAATGTTGCTCTTTATTATCCCTTATTATTCCTTAATGTTGCTCTTTATTATTCCTTATTATTCCTTAATGTTGCTCTTTATTATTCCTTCTGAGTGGTCAACATGATGCAGAACATCACATTTAAACATTTAAGCATCACATTTAAACAGTGAGGTGTGAATTATGTGATAAATAACTGCATTTTCCTGTCCCTCCGAGGTCACAACATTAGGTACACCTGCACACTATAACCACATGCAAATTTACATTTATATATATATATATATATATATATATATATATATATATATATATATATATATATATATATATAATAGTGAACATACATTTTCCTGAGGGAACTCTCCTGAAGGAATCAATAAAGTACTATCTATCTATCTATCCATCTATACTTACAGTTTGCAATCTAGTCAAATGATATGAAAGCATTTGTGAACAACAAAGCTGATGATGTATCACATAATACACCGTAGGCTTAGGCCAAAGACTCATATGTAATTGACAAAAACACATGTACGTACTATTATGATGTGCTAAAATAAACTAAATGAATAATGAATATGTTTCTTAACTAAACTGTGAATAACATTAAAGAGCAAATGAAAATCCAGCTTCACCACTTTAGTCATCATTTTTGCGCTAAAGAGACTTCTTAATGACTTTAGCTCCAGACTTCTTCTGTTTGTTTCATGTTGTCATTACTGCCACAAGTGGTGGACAAGTGCATTACAACTAAGTACAGCTGCGGCCATACGGACCACAGCTGACAAACACATATTTTATTGTGGGCCTCTAGGGGGCGCTCGCGGCCCAACAATGAGATGGGTAGGTTACTCAACCTTGCCCATGGTTGAGTAACACTGCTTAGCTTTAATGTGCATTTTAGGGAAAATCCTTGATTTGTTTGCTTGCCATAACCTTCATTTTATTTCTAATAAATGCACATCATCAACATTGAAATTGCACTTTTAAAGTATCAATATGAAAATAATATACAGTAACAGTTATAATATACAGTAATAACAATAATACACAGTAATAACAATAATATAGAGTAATAACAATAATGTACAGTAATAACAACAATCTACAGTAATAACAATAATGTACAGTAATAACAGTAATATAGAGTAATAACAATAATATAGGGTAATCTACAGTTTGTCCTGCAATTGTCAAATGACCTGTTGGTGCCGACACTAACTGAGAAGATGATGTAAAGTAAGGATGTCCAAAGTGTGGCCCGTGGGAAACGTCAGTTTCAACAACCTGCGACATCTTCTGCAGACAAGATAAACATGTTTCAAATGACAAGACAATCAAATGAACAAAAAAAGGAATATCGGAATCAGAACAATTTCAGCCCCAGCAGAAAACTAAAATGGTTATTGTCTTCTACCTGCTGTTTGATGCACATACTGTATGTATACTGTATGTATACTGTACGTATACTGTATGTATACTTTTCTTGCAACATATGCTAACATTTGGAGTGTAAAAATGATATTAATGATGGTTGCATGTTATTAAATAATAATAATACAAATAATGAATTACACTACATTGTATATGGACGCCTGGATGCAGAGACGGTAGGCAAGTGCAGAAAATAAGCTGTCTTTATTAGGGAAATGTAGGTCATTCAACAACAAAGATGAGCACAAATGGAAAGCAGGCGTATGAAGTACAAGGCGAGTAAAGGCACGACGCTGAGGTCCATAGCAACATGATCCAGGCAACCAGGCACAGGTGCTCCCTAATTGCTAATCAGGCACAGGTGCTCCCTAATTGCTAACCAGGCACAGGTGCTCCCTAATTGCTAATCAGGCACAGGTGCTCCCTAATTGCTAACCAGGCACAGGTGCTCCCTAATTGCTAACCAGGCACAGGTGCTCCCTAATTGCTAATCAGGCACACGTGCTCCCTAATTGCTAACAAGGCACAGGTGCTCCCTAATTGCTAATCAGGCACACGTGCTCCCTAATTGCTAACCAGGCACACGTGCTCCCTATTTGCTAACCAGGCACAGGTGCTCCCTAATTGCTAATCAGGCACACGTGCTCCCTAATTGCTAACCAGGCACACGTGCTCCCTAATTGCTAACCAGGCACACGTGCTCCCTAATTGCTAACCAGGCACAGGTGCTCCCTAATTGCTAACCAGGCACAGGTGCTCCCTAATTGCTAACCAGGCACACGTGCTCCCTAATTGCTAACCAGGCACACGTGCTCCCTAATTGCTAACCAGGCACAGGTGCTCCCTAATTGCTAATCAGGCACAGGTGCTCCCTAATTGCTAACCAGGCACAGGTGCTCCCTAATTGCTAACCAGGCACAGGTGCTCCCTAATTGCTAACCAGGCACACGTGCTCCCTAATTGCTAACCAGGCACAGGTGCTCCCTAATTGCTAACCAGGCACAGGTGCTCCCTAATTGCTAACCAGGCACACGTGCTCCCTAATTGCTAACCAGGCACACGTGCTCCCTAATTGCTAACCAGGCACAGGTGCTCCCTAATTGCTAATCAGGCACAGGTGCTCCCTAATTGCTAACCAGGCACAGGTGCTCCCTAATTGCTAACCAGGCACAGGTGCTCCCTAATTGCTAACCAGGCACAGGTGCTCCCTAATTGCTAACCAGGCACAGGTGCTCCCTAATTGCTAACCAGGCACAGGTGCTCCCTAATTGCTAACCAGGCACAGGTGCTCCCTAATTGCTAACCAGGCACAGGTGCTCCCTAATTGCTAACCAGGCACAGGTGCTCCGTAATTGCTAACCAGGCACAGGTGCTCCCTGGGGTGGTATAGCTCGGTTGGTAGAGCAGCCGTGCCAGTAACTTGAGGGTTGCAGGTTCGATCCCCGCTTCCGCCGTCCTAGTCACTGCCGTTGTGTCCTTGGGCAAGACACTTTACCCACCTGCTCCCAGTGCCACCCACACTGCTTTAAATGTAACTTACATATTGGCTTTCACTATGTAAAGCGCTTTGAGTCACTTGAGAAAAAGCGCTATATAAATGTAATTCACTTCACTTCACTCCCTAATTGCTAATCAGGCACAGGTGCTCCCTAATTGCTAACCAGGCACACGTGCTCCCTAATTGCTAACCAGGCACACGTGCTCCCTAATTGCTAACCAGGCACAGGTGCTCCCTAATTGCTAATCAGGCACAGGTGCTCCCTAATTGCTAACCAGGCACAGGTGCTCCCTAATTGCTAACCAGGCACAGGTGCTCCCTAATTGCTAACCAGGCACAGGTGCTCCCTAATTGCTAACCAGGCACAGGTGCTCCCTAATTGCTAACCAGGCACAGGTGCTCCCTAATTGCTAACCAGGCACAGGTGCTCCCTAATTGCTAACCAGGCACAGGTGCTCCCTAATTGCTAACCAGGCACAGGTGCTCCGTAATTGCTAACCAGGCACAGGTGCTCCCTGGGGTGGTATAGCTCGGTTGGTAGAGCAGCCGTGCCAGTAACTTGAGGGTTGCAGGTTCGATCCCCGCTTCCGCCGTCCTAGTCACTGCCGTTGTGTCCTTGGGCAAGACACTTTACCCACCTGCTCCCAGTGCCACCCACACTGCTTTAAATGTAACTTACATATTGGCTTTCACTATGTAAAGCGCTTTGAGTCACTTGAGAAAAAGCGCTATATAAATGTAATTCACTTCACTTCACTCCCTAATTGCTAATCAGGCACAGGTGCTCCCTAATTGCTAATCAGGCACAGGTGCTCCCTAGTTGCTAATCAGGCACAGGTGCTCCCTAATTGCTAATCAGGCACAGGTGCTCCCTAATTGCTAATCAGGCACAGGTGACAGCGCTCAGACCACAGAGTGGTAGCAACAGAAAGTGGCATGAAAACTAAATAGGAATGGAAATAGTTTAGTGTGCATGCATCTACCTTGAATTGTGTGTGTGTGTGTGTGTGTGTGTGTGTGTGTGTGTGTGTGTGTGTGTGTGTGTGTGTGTTTGACGACAGGTATTAATAAACACATCAGGAGAGCCTGTCAACAAGAAGTATGAATATGAGACTGTAGTGAGCGCCATCATGAATATGAGACTGTAGTGAGCGCCATCATGAATATGACACTGTAGTGAGTGCCATCATGAATATGAGACTGTAGTGAGCGCCATCATGAATATGAGACTGTAGTGAGCGCCATCATGAATATGAGACTGTAGTGAGCACCAGCCATCATGAATATGAGACTGTAGTGAACGCCATCATGAATATGAGACTGTAGTGAGCGCCATCATGAATATGAGACTGTAGTGAGCGCCATCATGAATATGACACTGTAGTGAGTGCCATCATGAATATGAGACTGTAGTGAGCACCAGCCATCATGAATATGAGACTGTAGTGAGCGCCATCATGAATATGAGACTGTACTGAGCGCCATCATGAATATGAGACTGTAGTGAGCACCAGCCATCATGAATATGAGACTGTAGTGAGCGCCAGCCATCATGAATATGAGACTGTAGTGAGCGCCATCATGAATATGAGACTGTAGTGAGCGCCATCATGAATATGAGACTGTAGTGAGCGCCAGCCATCATGAATATGAGACTGTAGTGAGCGCCATCATGAATATGAGACTGTAGTGAGCGCCATCATGAATATGACACTGTAGTGAGTGCCATCATGAATATGAGACTGTAGTGAGCGCCATCATGAATATGAGACTGTAGTGAGCGCCATCATGAATATGAGACTGTAGTGAGCGCCATCATGAATATGAGACTGTAGTGAGCACCAGCCATCATGAATATGAGACTGTAGTGAGCGCCATCATGAATATGAGACTGTAGTGAGCGCCAGCCATCATGAATATGAGACTGTAGTGAGCGCCATCATGAATATGAGACTGTAGTGAGCACCATCATGAATATGAGACTGTAGTGAGCGCCAGCCATCATGAATATGAGACTGTAGTGAGCGCCATCATGAATATGAGACTGTAGTGAGCGCCATCATGAATATGAGACTGTAGTGAACGCCATCATGAATGTGACACTGTAGTGAGCGCCAGCCATCATGAATATGACACTGTAGTGAGCGCCATCATGAATGTGACACTGTAGTGAGCGCCAGCCATCATGAATATGAGACTGTAGTGAGCGCCATCATGAATATGACACTGTAGTGAGCGCCAGCCATCATGAATATGAGACTGTAGTGAGCGCCATCATGACTATGAGACTGTAGTGAGCGCCATCATGCATCTTCTTGATGTCACTCTCATAAAGATACTTATTAGAGATATGGCCTATAAGCCATACTACTATATTGCAGTCTGTTGTGATAACAAATATCATGATTTGTTCTTCTAATAAAAGATTTGAAGAAGAAATATTTGGGATCTCTGACTAGTTGATACAAATGTGGAGTTTGTCTTATTTTCTTCTCTTGAGACGCTAATTGATCTCCTTGCTAATTTCCTGTTGCTATCTTCTTGTAATGCGACTCCAGCTGGACTTCTGTTCTTGTGTAGCAAACACTTATTGTGTTATTCTTATTGTGTTGGGTAGCAAACACTTATTCTGTTATTCTTATTCTGTGGTGTAGCAAACACTTATTGTGTTATTCTTATTGTGTTGGGTAGCAAACACTTATTGTGTTATTCTTATTCTGTGGTGTAGCAAACACTTATTGTGTTATTCTTATTGTGTTGGGTAGCAAACACTTATTGTGTTATTCTTATTCTGTGGTGTAGCAAACACTTATTGTGTTATTCTTATTGTGTTGGGTAGCAAACACTTATTCTGTTATTCTTATTCTGTGGTGTAGCAAACACTTATTCTGTTATTCTTATTCTGTGGTGTAGCAAACACTTATTCTGTTATTCTTATTCTGTGGTGTAGCAAACACTTATTGTGTTATTCTTATTGTGTTGGGTAGCAAACACTTATTGTGTTATTCTTATTCTGTGGTGTAGCAAACACTTATTGTGTTATTCTTATTGTGTTGGGTAGCAAACACTTATTGTGTTATTCTTATTCTGTGGTGTAGCAAACACTTATTGTGTTATTCTTATTGTGTTGGGTAGCAAACACTTATTCTGTTATTCTTATTCTGTGGTGTAGCAAACACTTATTCTGTTATTCTTATTCTGTGGTGTAGCAAACACTTATTCTGTTATTCTTATTCTGTGGTGTAGCAAACACTTATTGTGTTATTCTTATTGTGTTGGGTAGCAAACACTTATTCTGTTATTCTTATTCTGTGATGTAGCAAACACTTATTCTTCTGTTTCACTACTTTACCTTTAAGCTAGCTCAGTGGTTAGCATGGCTCCTTGTCCCGTCCTGCTCTCTGTCGCTCTGTGCTATTCCCTGTCCTCCAGTGATAATGTTACCTGGAAGAAATATCTTCTATTTTGCACCAGGGAGGCGGTGATTAGTAACCTAGAGGAGTATTGTATTGTTAGCTGCACCAATGATCATGACCGTCATATGCATGGATCATGCAATGTGTACAATAAAAACACAAGCCCAATTCAATTCAAATATTTTTTTAAATAATTTCCATTAATAAAGTACATAATGGTGGATATGTACATTTGAGATATTCTGAGATTAATATTATCTTATAACTGTGATAAGTGATAGTTTCCTGGATATTCCATAAAAAACTAAGAGGGAGTCTTTTCAACGCCTCTTTGACAGAATCATCCTGCTTCTCTGAAAGAGCCCTACATTCCATCTTTAGCAGAAAATGTAATTATAGCAGTTGACATTTATCTGTGGCGGGCCACCACTAATGACAAAAAGCACAGCACCTGTGACTACATTTGTGTCCCGTTCAATAAAAGCAACCGCTGGTCTTGCAAGTCATTCATGATAATTGCCACTTTGCACCAGCACTATCATTCAGAACTACTTGAAAAATCAGGCAGGAAATAACTTGACAACCTCATGTGATTATGAGCTATTGTTGTATAATCAATATAATCCAGCAAGTCTTTTCAACCATGATAAAAGTGTGTTGCTGAAATGATCAGACGCACACATTGGAGGAGTGACCTCTGACCTTACAAGTGATACATAAAACATCCTGGACTCTCACACTAGAGATTTGTTATTGATCACACACACACACACACACACACACACACACACACACACACACACACACACACACACACACACACACACACACACACACACACACACACACACACACACACACACACTGGCATTTGATTGGGTGTGTGGGCGTGGCCAGTGTTATTTGGGCAGTGGGGGCTCCTGATTGGGTAGTAGATTAGTCATGTGATCCCTCAGGGGCCTGATGGGCCCTAGGGTGAGATACGGGCTGCTCTTGTGGAGAATGACCTTCCTAGATGGTTTATTGAAAGGAAAAGGAAGAAGACATTAGAAAAGTGATACAGCTTTTCTCACTTGATTGATTTAAGGTGAATCCATCAGATGATGTGCTTGTCTAAATCTTTCCCTTGCTTGGACTTAGTGTAATTATTCACTATGTTAGTTGGACTAAATGAACATGTCTATGTTCTCATTCATCAGGTCTTTGTAGTCGAATGCCCTGAGACTACAAAGACCTGATGAATGACAACAAAAGAATCAGAATCAGAATCAGAATAGTTTTATTGCCATTGTTTGAGAACGAGTTCACAAACTAGGAATTGTTCTTGGTACAATCAAGCAACATAAAACACATATAACACAGAATAGGTCATACTACCTGTTCTAACACAGAATAGGTCATACTACCTGTTCTAACACAGAATAGGTCATACTACCTGTTCTAACGCAGAATAGGTCATACTACCTGTTCTAACACAGAATAGGTCATACTACCTGTTCTAACACAGAATAGGTCATACTACCTGTTCTAACGCAGAATAGGTCATACTACCTGTTCTAACGCAGAATAGGTTATACTACCTGTTCTAACACAGAATAGGTCATACTACCTGTTCTAACGCAGAATAGGTCATACTACCTGTTCTAACGCAGAATAGGTCATACTACCTGTTCTAACACAGAATAGGTCATACTACCTGTTCTAACGCAGAATAGGTCATACTACCTGTTCTAACGCAGAATAGGTCATACTACCTGTTCTAACACAGAATAGGTCATACTACCTGTTCTAACGCAGAATAGGTCATACTACCTGTTCTAACACAGAATAGGTCATACTACCTGTTCTAACACAGAATAGGTCATACTACCTGTTCTAACACAGAATAGGTCATACTACCTGTTCTGATACTGTTTCTGATTCTGATTCTTTTGTTCTCATTCAGCAGGTCTTTGTAGTCTCTGGGCATTCAATCATCACAACTGGACTGTTTGGTTTGTCTTAGGCCCCTTCTACACTAAGCCGGCTAACGTTATCCAGGGTAAATCCCACCTAACTTTATCCTTGTCCACACACACACAATGGTCGTTTAAGATCCCCTCCGTCCACCGGCACAACGCGGCCTAGTACACATGTGCACGTCATAGTCACCTCCAGTGTGTCCAAGTTCTTAAATGTAACTTATCTGAATAATATCCAGCGTTGTGCTATTTCAATGAACTGGAATCCAGTGTGACTATTGTAGTGAATCACACCTGAGACATCATACATGAATCAAATATTTATTAGACACGTTAACTTTGTGATAAAGAACATTTGACATCAATCAATCTAGGGATGTAGATATCTGGTCAGGACACTCCTCACTCTTTTGCCTTCACCTTCATTGTCCATTCCTTTTTGCTGACTTGATATACTCTGGACCTAGACGTTGAGTCCGCGACATACATGGCGGACAATAACTGATACAGTCTGCTTTGCCAGTCCAAATGCATTCGCTGTTTTCCGTAGTCTTCTCTCGACGGCCACGTAATACAAAGCACACGCTACCTTTTTATCACATCCACGGGAGGAAGGGACAAAGTTTTACAGTAAGTAGAATCACAGCTGACCTGGACATTCGAAAGTTCTCTTGCCGTCTGAGAAGTGTTGTATCCCAAATAGCTGCAATCGCGTGTTTCCTTCACTTAAGGTATTCATGTGTGATTTCTACAAGTGTCTGTACATGTAGAAGAAGGAGAAACACGGCCATGTCTGGATGACTTGCCTCCATCTTTCCAGGTGTTACCTCCGATTATTATGAAGCTGGCTGTGGCGCGTTCTTTCTGACGTCACTTCCTGTGTGTGGCGCTGTCTTTCTGACGTCACTTCCTGTGTGTGGCGCTGTCTTTCTGACGTCACTTCCTTTACGAACTCAGTTTGTAAGCGATCAATGAGTCCATACAAAGCTAAGAGATTCAAGAAATACACGGCGCACTTGTGTAAAAAATTATCCAAGGAGGACCTTAAATGATAGTTTAGTGTGTCTGAAACGGGACTTAGGCAAATAATTGTTGGTTTAAGGGGTTATCCGGCTTAATGTAGACATGGCCTTAGAAGATATTTCACTTCTCATCTGAGTAGGCTTCATCACTTCATAATCATAGACTTAGATCTAGTCTTAGACTTAGATTGGTCACATTTAGTCTTAGACTTAGATTGTTACATCTATTCTTAGACTTAGATTGTTACATCTAGTCATAGACTTATATTGTTACATCTATTCTTAGACTTAGATTGTTACATCTAGTCATAGACTTATATTGTTACATCTAGTCATAGACTTAGATTGGTCACATCCAGTCTTAGACTTAGATTGGTCAGATCTGATGTAGCAGCTGGTGCCAAAACCCCAAATATTTATACTCCAACACCAGGAGGGTGTGCCTGGGCAAGGATGGTTCTGCCCTATCATAGTGAGAAAAACAACTGTTGAGATGCAAACAAGCAATCCTACTGTCAAAGCCAACGACAGTCCTTGAAGTGGAATTTCCTCTCGTTAGCATTGAGGTATTGTGTGGCAGAACAATTGCTGTGGATCGACCACTGTCAGCCCAAACTAGTTTTTCAACTTTGATTAGATGGCTTCGCTCAATCCTCTTTAGTACCATATGTCCTCCCTGTCCAGAATGTGTGCATTTACTTCTCAAAGGAGTGCTGTTCTCCCTGAGGTTCAGGTCGACAGCTGAGTCTAGACCTGAAGAGTTGGCCCGTCTGTGCTGTGCCGAGCGTCGACTGAGGGGTTGTTTTGTTTCATCCATATATGAATCAGTGTTCATCATTACACTGGATAGCATACACCAGATTGTTTTTGTGGGTGAGGGGTGTCCGGTCTTTAGGATGCACCAGTCTCTGTCTCAGGGTGTGTCCTGGTTTCAAGTGTCCTGGGATGTTGTGTTGGTTAAAAATTCATCTGAGTTTCTCAGATAGAACTGATACATTGGGAATGACAATATGTTTACGTCTGTCACCTTTTTCCTCCTCATCCACTCTGTTCTTGTTTGTTCTAGAACTGGATGCACTTTTCTCAAACAACAAGTTGGGCTAACCACAGGTTTTGAGGGCTTCCTTCGAATGATTATGCTCTTTGTCTTTGTCCTGTGGGCTGGTGGGAACGTGATCAGATCTGAGTTGTAGATTCTGATAACGCCCAGTTTGTGTTCCAGTGGGTGGTGTGAATCAACAAGTAAGAATTGATCAGTATGTCTGGCCTCTAGTCAGGGTTTACCGAAAACCCACACATACTGATGGAATGCTGAATGCACTGATTCATATATTGGGGAAACAAAACAACCACGAAGCCAACTCATGGCACAGCATAACGGGCAAACTCTTCAGGCCAAGACTCAACTGTCGACCTGCACCTCAGGGTGCAGGTCGACAGTTGAGTCTTGGCCTGAAGACACACAAAATAGTCACACAAAACAGGCGGTGCCTGCATTAATTATGAGCAAATTGTGGAAGTAACAACTTCAAAGCATTGCAATCCATAAACTTGAAGGAAAGAAGATGTAAACAAAACACTTTTGGAAAAGCTAGCAGGTATTTACTGTTGTTTGCTGAGGTAGCAACAATTAAGTACATCAAGCAGAGGAGTTGATCTAGTAAGACTGTTTACTAGCCTAGCTCTAAGACTGTGTGCCACAGGGGTCAACCAGACACATTTGGCATATGATACTTATCATTGAGGTAGCATTTGTTTCCTTCCCCTAATCCCCCAACCTCATTACAAAGAAATGTCACACTTGTTTATTTGTGTGAAACAATTTGTATTCTTTTTTAATCAAACTTTAATTTAATTTGATGCATGTTCTGTACTAAAATCTAGGAAAAACATGTTCAATGATTAATTTTCTGAGGACAAAATAACACATTTCCAACATAAATGTACATGTCGTTCTGACACATCTCTGGCCAGGATTCGATCCCAGTAGAAGTGTTTATTAGCCTAGCATGAACAATCAGAATACTTATTGAAAATACAAGTATGTTGAACACATATGCTGTACGTTCCTGAAGACAAGAATATAAGTTGGCGTATGACTTGATTCTGTATTGATTGCAATCAGACAAGATTCACAGTAGTGCAGATAACTTCCACCTTTTGGAATTGACATTGTGGAGGAGAATAAAAGTCCTCCTTTCTGTCCAATACCACATGAAAGTGCTTACTTTTTGTTTGTCCAGCTTCCATACTCCTTTTTATACACTTTACAAGAAATACATTGATGGCAAACTGGCTTTCTGGGGCGACACTTTTCTTGTGAAGACAGGAAGTGTGCAGTCGCTCTTCAGAGTTTTGACAGCAGGTACGACGTGAGAGTCTGTTGTAATAAAAACGGTTTCTCGCCTTCCTGCTGGTCGTTTTGTTCTTACCAAGGATCTGGCAGCAGCCAGCATCATCTCACTAGACCCTCGGGTGCTGTGAATGTCACTCAAGTAACAAAAGTGACGTCATAGTGAAGATTGATGATCGCTCATTTTTAGGTCTATAATTTTTTAATGCCTGGCGGGCGATCGACTGACACACCCTCCGTGATCGACCGGTAGCTCGCTATTGACCTAATGGCCACTTCTTGTCTACACCCGACAGTATTTCCTTCTGTTTCGTGCTTTGAACCGCAAGTACAAGTGCCGTTCCGTCTTCTAGTCGTCCGTAGCGTTTCTACTCGTATGGATTCCCCGTTCATCACCCCAAGTAACGTTTGTATGTTTTATAATACAACTACAACTATTCATACTTACTAAATGGTCCATTGTGTGATGTCTATAGGAGTGTTTTTATGCAATCTGTATGTTCTATCGTAATGTAATGAAGCTAGCGTCGTTAGCATTAGCTAATATGCTAACATGTTTACAAGTGTCTGTGTTAGAATTATTAACTTACAATGACATTCCTTTTGTGTTGTTTCAGTTTCACAAAATACTCAGTAAATTCACCAAAACGTCACCGTGGCGTTATTGAGTCTGTTTAGCTGATTGGAGAGCTAGCTTGTGAAGCTAGCGAGTCCATGACCATGACTTCTGTTTTGTTTGATCAGCCGTTTTACTGCCGTGTTACAGACACCGTTTGGAAACAATTAAGGTATGTATATAAACATTTACAAATTCTAGGGATTATAGTCAGTTGCGGTTAATATATGAAAAATGTTTGGGTTTTTTCCAAATGTAATGGCTGCAGCTTATCTGCACTCTATAGTTTAGAAAATATGCTACATGTTACTGAGATAGCAGTTTGTTGACATTAGCTGTGAAGCCTTGTGTACTAATAATGTCATGAACAACATTGTGTACTAATAATGTCATGAACAACATTGTGTACTAATAATGTCATGAACAACATTGTGTACTAATAATGTCATGAACAACATTGTGTACTAATAATGTCATTAACAACATTGTGTACTAATGTCATTAACAACATTGTGTACTAATAATGTCATGAACAACATTGTGTACTAATAATGTCATGAACAACATTGTGTACTAATGTCATTAACAACATTGTGTACTAATAATGTCATGAACAACATTGTGTACTAATAATGTCATGAACAACATTGTGTACTAATAATGTCATGAACAACATTGTGTACTAATGTCATTAACAACATTGTGTACTAATAATGTCATGAACAACATTGTGTACTAATAATGTCATGAACAACATTGTGTACTAATAATGTCATGAACAACATTGTGTACTAATAATGTCATGAACAACATTGTGTACTAATAACGTCATGAACAACATTGTGTACTAATGTCATTAACATTGTGTACTAATAATGTCATGAACAACATTGTGTACTAATAATGTCATTAACAACATTGTGTACTAATATCATTAACATTGTGTACTAATAATGTCATGAACAACATTGTGTACTAATAATGTCATGAACAACATTGTGTACTAATAATGTCATGAACAACATTGTGTACTAATAATGTCATGAACAACATTGTGTACTAATAATGTCATGTACAACATGGTGTACTAATGTCATTAACAACATTGTGTACTAATAATGTCATGAACAACATTGTGTACTAATGTCATTAACAACATTGTGTACTAATGTCATTAACATTGTGTACTAATAATGTCATGAACAACATTGTGTACTAATGTCATGAACAACATTGTGTACTAATAATGTCATTAACAACATTGTGTACTAATGTCATGAACAACATTGTGTACTAATGTCATTAACATTGTGTACTAATAATGTCATGAACAACATTGTGTACTAATAATGTCATGTACAACATTGTGTACTAATAATGTCATGTACAACATTGTGTACTAATAATGTCATGTACAAGATCCTAATTAGTAAGCTGACTGATCAAATGTCCTCAGAGTGAAGAACGCTCACTAAACGATGTAGTGGATCACATAGCTCAGTTGTGTTGTTGTGGAAGTGTTAAGTAGCTGAAACATTGGCTTGATTTATAGAACTATAGATCTGTTTGACTATAATATGGTGAAGTTCCAGGGCATAATCTGATCATCTGCCCCCTGCTGAGGCCTTTCAACATGAGAGGAAAACTGCACTTTAGGAAATGCATTCTGCCCACTTCAAATATTTGATGCAAATCTACTCACTTCTTGCAGCTCTTTATCATTTGTATTTGTTGGGATGGCAAACTACAGCCTGCATCTTTATGTTGATGCATCTTTATCATTTGTATTTGTTGGGATGGCAAACTACAGCCTGCAGCTTTATGTTGATGCATCTTTATCATTTGTATTTGTTGGGATGGCAAACTACAGCCTGCATCTTTATGTTGTTGCATCTTTATCTCTTGTATTTGTTGGGATGGCAAACTACAGCCTGCAACTTTATGTTGATGCATCTTTATCATTTGTATTTGTTGGGATGGCAAACTACAGCCTGCAACTTTATGTTGATGCATCTTTATCATTTGTATTTGTTGGGATGGCAAACTACAGCCTGCATCTTTATGTTGTTGCATCTTTATCTCTTGTATTTGTTGGGATGGCAAACTACAGCCTGCATCTTTATGTTGATGCATCTTTATCTCTTGTATTTGTTGGGATGGCAAACTACAGCCTGCAACTTTATGTTGATGCATCTTTATCATTTGTATTTGTTGGGATGGCAAACTACAGCCTGCAACTTTATGTTGATGCATCTTTATCATTTGTATTTGTTGGGATGGCAAACTACAGCCTGCATCTTTATGTTGATGCATCTTTATCTCTTGTATTTGTTGGGATGGCAAACTACAGCCTGCATCTTTATGTTGATGCATCTTTATCTCTTGTATTTGTTGGGATGGCAAACTACAGCCTGCATCTTTATGTTGATGCATCTTTATCCTTTGTATTTGTTGGGATGGCAAACTACAGCCTGCATCTTTATGTTGTTGCATCTTTATCTCTTGTATTTGTTGGGATGGCAAACTACAGCCTGCATCTTTATGTTGTTGCATCTTTATCTCTTGTATTTGTTGGGATGGCAAACTACAGCCTGCATCTTTATGTTGTTGCATCTTTATCTCTTGTATTTGTTGGGATGGCAAACTACAGCCTGCATCTTTATGTTGATGCATCTTTATCTCTTGTATTTGTTGGGATGGCAAACTACAGCCTGCAGCTTTATGTTGATGCATCTTTATCTCTTGTATTTGTTGGTATGGCAAACTACAGCCTGCATCTTTATGTTGTTGCATCTTTATCTCTTGTATTTGTTGGGATGGCAAACTACAGCCTGCATCTTTATGTTGATGCATCTTTATCTCTTGTATTTGTTGGTATGGCAAACTACAGCCTGCATCTTTATGTTGATGCATCTTTATCTCTTGTATTTGTTGGGATGGCAAACTACAGCCTGCATCTTTATGTTGTTGCATCTTTATCTCTTGTATTTGTTGGGATGGCAAACTACAGCCTGCATCTTTATGTTGATGCATCTTTATCATTTGTATTTGTTGGGATGGCAAACTACAGCCTGCATCTTTATGTTGATGCATCTTTATCTCTTGTATTTGTTGGGATGGCAAACTACAGCCTGCATCTTTATGTTGTTGCATCTTTATCATTTGTATTTGTTGGGATGGCAAACTACAGCCTGCATCTTTATGTTGATGCATCTTTATCTCTTGTATTTGTTGGGATGGCAAACTACAGCCTGCAGCTTTATGTTGATGCATCTTTATCTCTTGTATTTGTTGGGATGGCAAACTACAGCTTTATGTTGATGCATCTTTATCTCTTGTATTTGTTGAGATGGCAAACTACAGCTTTATGTTGATGCATCTGCTACAACCTTTGATTGACTACATGTGCAGCAGGAATATTTACATCTTTCTTCTTCATTTGAACCACCAACATATCACATCTGTACCTTCACTGAGTCACAAAGCATCATAAGTCATGAGTGTACTTATATTATTCTGGCCAACATTATTCATCAGCACTTTACTGCACCTGTTACACTCTATTCATGTTACACTCTATGTTACTCTATTCATGTTACACTCTATGTTACACTCTATTCATGTTACACTCTATGTTACACTCTATTCATGTTACACTCTATGTTACACTCTATTCATGTTACACTCTATGTTACACTCTATTCATGTTACACTCTATGTTACACTCTATTCATGTTACACTCTATTCATGTTACACTCTATTCATGTTACACTCTATTCATGTTACACTCTATGTTACTCTATTCATGTTACACTCTATTCATGTTACACTCAACGTTAGACTCAATGTTAGACTCAATTTTAGACTCAATGTTAGACTCAATGTTACTCTCAATGTTAGACTCAATGTTAGACTCAATGTTACTCTCAATGTTAGACTCAATGTTAGACTCAATGTTAGACTCAATGTTACTCTCAATGTTAGACTCAATGTTAGACTCAATGTTACTCTCAATGTTAGACTCAATGTTAGACTGAATGTTAGACTCAATGTTAGACTCAATGTTAGACTCAATGTTAGACTCAATGTTACTCTCAATGTTAGACTCAATGTTAGACTCAATGTTACTCTCAATGTTAGACTCAATGTTAGACTCAATGTTACACTCAATGTTAGACTCAATGTTAGACTCAATGTTAGACTCAATGTTAGACTCAATGTTACTCTCAATGTTAGACTCAATGTTAGACTCAATGTTACACTCAATGTTAGACTCAATGTTAGACTCAATGTTAGACTCAATGTTACACTCAATGTTAGACTCAATGTTACTCTCAATGTTAGACTCAATGTTAGACTGAATGTTAGACTCAATGTTAGACTCAATGTTAGACTCAATGTTACTCTCAATGTTAGACTCAATGTTACTCTCAATGTTAGACTCAATGTTAGACTCAATGTTACTCTCAATGTTAGACTCAATGTTAGACTGAATGTTAGACTCAATGTTAGACTCAATGTTAGACTCAATGTTACTCTCAATGTTAGACTCAATGTTAGACTCAATGTTACACTCAATGTTAGACTCAATGTTAGACTCAATGTTAGACTCAATGTTACTCTCAATGTTAGACTCAATGTTAGACTGAATGTTAGACTCAATGTTAGACTCAATGTTAGACTCAATGTTACTCTCAATGTTAGACTCAATGTTAGACTCAATGTTACACTCAATGTTAGACTCAATGTTAGACTCAATGTTACTCTCAATGTTAGACTCAATGTTAGACTGAATGTTAGACTCAATGTTAGACTCAATGTTAGACTCAATGTTACTCTCAATGTTAGACTCAATGTTAGACTCAATGTTAGACTCAATGTTAGACTCAATGTTACTCTCAATGTTAGACTCAATGTTAGACTGAATGTTAGACTGAATGTTGGACTCAATGTTAGACTTAATGTTACACTCTATTAATGTTAGACTGAATGTTAGACTCAATGTTACTCTCAATGTTAGACTCAATGTTAGACTGAATGTTAGACTGAATGTTGGACTCAATGTTAGACTTAATGTTACACTCTATTAATGTTAGACTGAATGTTAGACTCAATGTTACTCTCAATGTTAGACTCAATGTTAGACTGAATGTTAGACTGAATGTTGGACTCAATGTTAGACTTAATGTTACACTCTATTAATGTTAGACTGAATGTTAGACTCAATGTTACTCTCAATGTTAGACTCAATGTTAGACTGAATGTTAGACTGAATGTTGGACTCAATGTTAGACTTAATGTTACACTCTATTAATGTTAGACTGAATGTTAGACTCAATGTTAGACTCAATGTTAGACTCAATGTTGCAATGCATCTTTCATGTGCTGCCTTTATGTCTCCTGACATGTCAGCCAGTTCACTGCTGCCTGCCTGCCTGCCCTTCAGCACTTAAACTGTATAATATTCTCCTATTTTTCAAAATAATTACACATAGTTTGAATTTCTGGCAGAGATATTTTTTCTGTCGTCTTCATGTCCATCCATCCTTGTGGCGTTATTTGATGGAGTCACCAAAGTCTCAGCACTCTTTTATCGGCGCATGTTCTAAATCTGAGGTGGCCAACGCTTCCATCGTGAGTGACAAGTCCATCTTTGGCAACCTACCTATCGCCAAAATATTAGAAAAAAAAAGTGGCGAGGTCTGATTAAAGTTGCAAGTTTGGCAACACAGATCACTCCTGCTTGGTCTTTTATACTCTGGCAGACCAGGTGCGTTATCATTTGTTTATAAGTGAGGGCAAACAAGTAGCACCAAATCTACTTGTAGTGGTCCGATAAATGAATATGTGCGACCCAATTTGAGTGATTATGAGGCAAATACTATTCACCTTGAGTCAAGGGGCTTTTTTTTCACAGTTTCTCAAAGGTTAAGCTCTTCAATCAATTAAGGATATGTAATTTGGCAAAGCGGGTACCCTTGACATTCCACTGCTAATTGAATCTTATGCACCAACCTGGATTACAGACATTTCATAGACTTCATCTCAAGGTAATAAATCAATTTGCAGCACTTTTCTACAATAAATATTGTGGGGATCGTGATTGGGGATACTTGAAAAAGTAAAGATTTTTCTGGAGTTGATATTTGCCTTTTTTAACTGATCGGCAATCAACCAATGAGCTGCAGAGCCCAGTCCATCTTTACCAAGTGTTTAAATGCTAAAGATTGTACTTGTATGAAATATTTGTTCAAAAGGGATGGCAGCCCAGGGAGACACTTTTATATTTCTATATTACACACGTTCAGGCATTTTGAGGATATGTGAGCAAGTTGTCTATCCACAGTGTGAAGCAGGGCGAGTGACGTTCACCCCAACACAACATCCCAGATGATAAAAGGAGATCAGCAGCTCTGCATGTTTTGTTGTCCGCACCAAGGAAGGAGGTCTTGATGCGGGCAGACCAAAGCGAGGAAGGAAACCTGGCTGACGTACAAATCTGGAACTATACATGCTAGCTAAGGTTACACTTCTACCCACTCTAACTTTCTAATGCTAGATCCTGGATGTATACATGTCCATATTGACAATACGAGGCTTTTATTTTCTATAGCATGTAAATAACTCTTCTGTTCGAGTTGTAAACAACAGGCTCCAGTCTATAAGGTACGCTACGAGTTACATCGCAAACGTAGTAACGGATTATATAATTCACTCAACAATTGCCAAACACACTTGGCATTAATCCAACTAATGTAGTTTTTAGGAAAATCGTTATTTGTTTTGCCGAAGAACGGTGATGCTATTGTCTTACATTAGAAGGCTAAGCTAGCTCCACAACAAATCGAGCTAACATTGCTAACGTATCACTCAGACATTTGTAACTTACTGTTATTACCTATCATTTCATTGTTTCCTTCATTGCCATAAGTGGTAGTCGACGAGCCCACCATTAAAAGTAGTTTTATTCAGAAAGTCTATCTTTTTGTGAAAGTTTGTGGATGAAGCAGACTTTTTGCACACATCCGAAGCGACTTCTTCACAGTTAAAGGCACATATCCGCAAAACAAAAAAGTTAGCCCGGCCATCTTTACTTCTTCAGATAAGACTGTAGGTTTGTCCTGTGTTGGATAATACAACCAGTAACAGCATTTTCGTTCTTTGAGTCAAATCTTGGCCATTTTGTCGTCTAAACTACAGATTCGCGCGCATAAACTAAAAATGTTGGAGGACTTACACAGATCCTAAATGCACAACAGCAGGTGAGAAAAGTTGCTTTTGCCTGACAGGTCAGCTTTAAATGGAAGCCAATAGTAGTTTTGCTGTGGTTTAGTTATTGTGCACTAGCCAATTTATTTCATCAAAAATATTGTATTCAATACTACACATTTAATACATCATCTGATTTAAAACAATACTAGCAAATTCTAAATGTATTAAGGTAAACTTTATAGAAATATGTTACTGTGTTGTTTACATTAGCCACTTGCTACAAAACACCAGAGGTGGGTAGAGTAGCCAGAAATTGTACTCAAGTAAGAGTACTGTTACTTTAGAGTTTTATTACTCAAGTAAAAGTAAGGAGTAGTCACCCAAATATTTACTTGAGTAAAAGTAAAAAGTATGTTGTGAAAAAACTACTCAAGTACTGAGTAACTGATGAGTAACCTGTTTGTTTAATGATGACGGCAACAAATAATGCACAAAAACATAAAAATTGCAATGAACAAATTCAGAGCCAGGAATATCTCTTAAACAACTAAAACAATAATATATATATTAAATAATAATCCATCAATCCATCCATCCATCCATTTTTTACTGCTTGTCTCTTTTGGGGTCGCGGGGGGTCACTGGAGCCTATCTCAGCTGCATAGTACATTAAAATAAAATACAATTAAGGCAAATTGAGCCACAATAACTTAACAGCACCATAGGCTCAGTAGGCAGAGATTACAAAGGAAAATAACAAGTTAGCCTTTACGCAAACCATAAACTGATAGGTGTGGGCTGCACCTGGGAACACACTGTGCACTTCTGATTGGTGTTTGTATGCATGCGTGTGTGTGTGTGCGACTGTGCATGTGTGTGTGTGTGTGTGAGTGTGTGTGTGTGTGTGTGTGTCTATGAGGCTGCAGTGCGTTAATAAATGTCCCCACATGATGTACATTTGACAGTGACTCATAGCAGGGAAGCTAACATCAGCCGACGGTGACAGCCAAAATATCTACTAACGTTACTTACCGCCATGTGCTTCCTCACATTTGACGTTGAGTTCATGTAAGCTGAAATGTCCACTTGTTTGGGGAGACACATATGACAACGCATTACATAACTGTTTTTTTGGTTGTCTGAAGCGTGAACATTGATTTTATGTGAGGCCAGGGGTGTTTGCGTTCGTTCTTGTCGCTGCCATTGTTGTTGTTGTTTGCCGCTGAAACTTTATGTGCAGTTAATCACGTGACCGCCTGGCTCTGTTAGATTGGTGAAACGGAGTCAAACGTCACCAGTGACTGTATTTGATTGGTGAAACGGAGTCAAACGTCACCAGTGACTGCATTTGATTGGTGAAACGGAGTCAAACGTCACCAGTGTCTGCATTTGATTGGTGAAACGGAGTCAAACGTCACCAGTGTCTGCATTTGTTTGGTGAAACGGAGTCTAACGTCACCAGTGACTGCATTTGATTGGTGAAACGGAGTCAAACGTCACCAGTGACTGCATTTGATTGGTGAAACGGAGTCAAACGTCACCAGTGTCTGCATTTGATTGGTGAAACGGAGTCAAACGTCACCAGTGACTGCATTTGATTGGTGAAACGGAGTCAAACGTCACCAATGACTGCATTTGATTGGTGAAACGGAGTCAAACGTCACCAGTGTCTGCATTTGATTGGTGAAACTGAGTCAAACGTCACCAGTGACTGCATTTGATTGGTGAAACGGAGTCAAACGTCACCAGTGTCTGCATTTGATTGGTGAAACGGAGTCAAACGTCACCAGTGTCTGCATTTGATTGGTGAAACAGAGTCAAACGTCACCAGTGACTGCATTTGATTGGTGAAACGGAGTCAAACGTCACCAGTGTCTGCATTTGATTGGTGAAACGGAGTCAAACGTCACCAGTGACTGCATTTGATTGGTGAAACGGAGTCAAACGTCACCAGTGTCTGCATTTGATTGGTGAAACGGAGTCAAACGTCACCAGTGTCTGCATTTGTTTGGTGAAACGGAGTCTAACGTCACCAGTGACTGCATTTGATTGGTGAAACGGAGTCAAACGTCACCAGTGACTGCATTTGATTGGTGAAACTGAGTCAAACGTCACCAGTGTCTGCATTTGATTGGTGAAACGGAGTCAAACGTCACCAGTGTCTGCATTTGATGTCATGATCCGTTACCCGGATCATGGCATGATGTATGTTTTTGGTAATGTTTCTGTGTTAGTCTGTTTCCTGGGAGCACCCTCTTTCCCTGTTTACTGTTGGTTTCCATGGGCACTGATTCTCCTCACCTGTCTTAGTTTAGCAATTAGTGTTCTCGCCAGGTGTTTTGGTTAATCACTCCCCTTTATAGTGTGCGGTCACCCAGCAGTAGTTGCTGGGTCAATGTTTGCTGTAGGCAACATTTACGTCTCATGTTTTTTTTTTCTCATCGCTGTAGCAAAGTCTAGCTTTCCTCGTTTTTTTCACCTTTGGTGACATTTTGGTTTTGTTCTGCTCCACGCTTGCTAGCGTCCTCAGTTTTGTATTTTTGTCTTGCCTTTAATTTATTAAAATAATACTTCATCTTAACTCCACGACACTCCTGCTAGTCTCCTGCCTTGGAAGGAACACAACAATCGCAGCCATGCGGCGAAGACGTAACAGATTGACCCAGCCAGACGAAGTGTTCCTGTCCAACATGGACAAGCAAGACATCCTCCGGGAGCTCAGAGCGGACGTCCAGCCATGGGAGAGCGAAGACGAAGCGGAGCTGTCCGAAGAAGACCTTCCGGCCGGCGCTCTGGTGGCATGGGGGCAGCTGATGGCGAAGTTGACGGAAGCAGAGACCCGCTTCCTCCCCCACTCTCAAGCCACCCGGACATCGTCCACGCCACCCGGTAAGCGAAGGCTCGGGCAGTGGGCAGGCACAGAGGCACATGCGTATGAGGGTTGCGAAATGGACACTTTTCCCCCAACGTTGTCTGCCAGGCTCTTCCCGTGCGGCTTCTCCTCCCCTCAGACACCACCTGCTGGCAATTGTCCAGAAAGACGCCAGCAGCGCTCACGCACAAGGCCAGCTCCCAGGCTTCCTAGAGCCCACCCGCCCGTGCCCTCTGCTCCCGCCGAACCCGCACAAGCGCTCCCCCCACCAGCTCCATCTAGCATCTGGAATCTGCTTCCTGAGGGGGGGGCCAGTGCTGGTAGCGTGTCAGCGGGGCAAGCAGACCTCATTCCACTGAGGTTGCTGCCTGCCTCTCCTCCAGCGGGGGAGCTGTCTGCTTCGGCCCTACTTCCTGCTCCTCTGGCTCCCCCCACGCCTGCCACGCTGACGCCACCATCAACGCTGGTGGTCCTGCAAACACCATCCTCTCCACCTCCTGCTCCAGCTCTGCAAAGCACACGAGACCCTGCAGAGACCGACCCAGTAAAAAGGGCATTGAACCAACAGGAAAAACAACTTGGACAACAGGAGGAACAGTTTGGCGTTCTTGGGGCTTGCGTCAACGCCATGGCGGAACGCCAAGATGCTCGCCTTGATGCTTTGGAGAGACAGCTGGGAAGTATACTCACCGCGCTGCAGGTGATGATTCCCCCTACGGCCCACCTAGCAGTCCAGCTGAGACCTCCGCCCACGCCGACAGACGAGCCGCCTGCTCCGCCTCTGGCTCCGCCCACGCCGGCAGACGAGCCGCCTGCTCCGCCTCTGGCTCCGCCCACGCCGGCAGACGAGCCGCCTGCTCCGCCCACGCCGGCAGACGAGCCGCCTGCTCCGCCTATGGCTCCGCCCACGCCGGCAGACGAGCCGCCTGCTCCGCCTATGGCTCCGCCCACGCCGGCAGACGAGCCGCCTGCTCCGCCTCTGGCTCCGCCCACGCCGGCAGACGAGCCGCCTGCTCCGCCCACGCCGGCAGACGAGCCGCCTGCTCCGCCTATGGCTCCGCCCACGCCGGCAGACGAGCCGCCTGCTCCGCCTATGGCTCCGCCCACGCCGGCAGACGAGCCGCCTGCTCCGCCTCTGGCTCCGCCCACGCCGGCAGACGAGCCGCCTGCTCCGCCCACGCCGGCAGACGAGCCGCCTGCTCCGCCCACGCCGGCAGACGAGCCGCCTGCTCCGCCCACGCCGGCAGACGAGCCGCCTGCTCCGCCCACGCCGGCAGACGAGCCGCCTGCTCCGCCCACGCCGACAGACGAGCCGCCTGCTCCGCCTGCTCCGCCTGCTCCGCCTGCTCCGCCTGCTCCGCCTGCTCCGCCTCTGGCTCCGCCCACGCCGGCAGACGAGCCGCCTGCTCCGCCTCTGGCTCCGCCCACGCCGGCAGACGAGCCGCCTGCTCCGCCCACGCCGGCAGACGAGCCGCCTGCTCCGCCTATGGCTCTGCCCACGCCGGCAGACGAGCCGCCTGCTCCGCCTCTGGCTCCGCCCACGCCGACAGACGAGCCTCCTGCTTCCATGGCGATGCCTCCTGCTTCCATGGCGACGCCTCCTGCTGCTTCCACGGCGACGCCTCCTGCTTCCACGGCGACGACGCTTCCTGTTTCCACGGCGATGACGCTTCCCGCGGTTTCCACACCTGCCTCGCCTACCACGCCTCCCACGGCTTCTACGCCTGCTTCGCCGACGACGTGCCCACCTCCTCATGTCAGGCGGGCCGCACCACGGCGCCGCCCACCTACTCGTGTCTGGCGGGCCACACCACGGCGCCGCCCACCTCCTCGTCTCTGGACTTTTTATGGACGCTTTTGGCGCCAACAGCAGCGACGCCCAGGACTTGGGTGTAGGACTCAAAGACTGCTGAGGTTCTGGCGTCAGTCTCGTCCGCCTCCTCAACGGCCACAGACATGGCCATTCCGAGGTCGCCCGCCTCGACAAAGGCGGCGACAATCTACTCGCCGCCGCCACCTGACTTGTCCCCGGTGGCTTCGGGGACACATGGCTGGGCGGCCCACCACCAAGACCTCCCTCCACCCTCCCGTGACTTTTGACTTATTCTGGAGGTTTTTTTTTTTAGGGGAGGGGTTTCTAGTTTGGGACGTCTGGGATCCGTCCCTTAAGGGGGGGGTTATGTCATGATCCGTTACCCGGATCATGGCATGATGTATGTTTTTGGTAATGTTTCTGTGTTAGTCTGTTTCCTGGGAGCACCCTCTTTCCCTGTTTACTGTTGGTTTCCATGGGCACTGATTCTCCTCACCTGTCTTAGTTTAGCAATTAGTGTTCTCGCCAGGTGTTTTGGTTAATCACTCCCCTTTATAGTGTGCGGTCACCCAGCAGTAGTTGCTGGGTCAATGTTTGCTGTAGGCAACATTTACGTCTCATGTTTTTTTTTTCTCATCGCTGTAGCAAAGTCTAGCTTTCCTCGTTTTTTTCACCTTTGGTGACATTTTGGTTTTGTTCTGCTCCACGCTTGCTAGCGTCCTCAGTTTTGTATTTTTGTCTTGCCTTTAATTTATTAAAATAATACTTCATCTTAACTCCACGACACTCCTGCTAGTCTCCTGCCTTGGAAGGAACACAACAATCGCAGCCATGCGGCGAAGACGTAACATTTGATTGGTGAAACGGAGTCAAACGTCACCAGTGTCTGCATTTGATTGGTGAAACGGAGTCAAACGTCACCAGTGTCTGCATTTGTTTGGTGAAACGGAGTCAAACGTCACCAGTGTCTGCATTTGATTGGTGAAACGGAGTCAAACGTCACCAGTGTCTGCATTTGATTGGTGAAACGGAGTCAAACGTCACCAGTGTCTGCATTTGTTTGGTGAAACGGAGTCAAACGTCACCAGTGACTGCATTTGATTGGTGGAACGGAGTCAAACGTCACCAGTGTCTGCATTTGATTGGTGAAACGGAGTCAAACGTCACCAGTGTCTGCATTTGATTGGTGAAACGGAGTCAAACGTCACCAGTGTCTGCATTTGATTGGTGAAACGGAGTCAAACGTCACCAGTGTCTGCATTTGATTGGTGAAACGGAGTCAAACGTCACCAGTGACTGCATTTGATTGGTGAAACGCAGGCATGTGATAGATCCTACTTTGAAGGTCTGTCTGACGGACCAAAACAAACAAAGGGTGCATTAACAGATGGATAAAAATCAGTAGCGAGCTGAATGTAGATAAATGGAGCGGAGTAAAAGTAGCGTTTCTTCTCTATAAATATACTCAAGTAAAAGTAAAAGTATGTTGCATTAAAACTACTCTTAGAAGTACAATTTATCCCAAAAGTTACTCAAGTAGATGTAATGGAGTAAATGTAGCGCGTTACTACCCACCTCTGCAAAACACTATCAGTTGCGTAATCTATTGTCAAAGTATCGGATTGAGACTTGAAATTGGCCAAAAAATGGTATTGGGATCGGAGTACAAAAAGGTTGATGGGGACATCCCAACAGAAAAACCTTTCATTTTTAAAAATGAATTCACTTGATGTATTGTAAATTATAATCTCTAGCTAGCATAACATAATGATGAAGTATACTGTCAGTTATACTTGTTTTCTAGCTAAATAACCCTTGCATTTCCAACACTTAACTGCAAATATAGTTTATTTAAAGGCGGAACACACTCTTCTTTTACAAAGAAGTGTATTTTGCATGTATCTTTGTAACGCCACTGTAGAACAACCTTTAAATGTGCTACAATTACAAATGGAAGATGCACAAAAAGCCCACATGTCCATGAACAGAAGTTGCACTGAACTGCTACCAAGCCAAGTTAGTTAGCAAACTTTTATTTTGCGGCGTGACGTGAAGAAAAGCCAAAACCTCCAACATGATTCAGCCTCAGAGACACAAGGGAGGAATGAAAGAGGATATTTTTAGCAGCAAAGATGCTCGCTGGCAAGAGAGGCAGCCATGGGATACTTCAGTCTGTGTGAAGTGCAAATGACTTCCGGACATTTCTCTCCCATTCAATTCTTTTCACATTCAATCTTCAGTTAATAACTTTTGTACAGCAACAAAGCATCCAAAAATATAAGGGAATAATTGATTTTAGTCCACTTTACAAGCAACAACTACATTGTGTGTACAAATGTAAAGTTGTGTTCAGTTGGTGTGTATGAGAGGCTTGGAATGGACCATGTGACCTAACATCTACATAGCAAGATATATTGCAGCTTCCTGCAATAATGACATATATATATCACTATATATTATTTGGCCTATAAACAATATTAGAAGTATTTCCAAAAAAATTAAGATAAAAAAAGTATTTCAAAATGAGTATAAAGGCTCCTAAAGTGGCTACTGACATATGCAGCAATACTTTTGCATTAATATTTATTAATACAATTTGGTTGTCTCATCAATGCATTGTGTTATCAAAACGTAATTAATCTAAACTTTATTAACACTTCTGTTAAAACGTAATAAGGATTTATTCTTCTGTTGTTTGGATACTTTAGTTTTGGGCACAACTACAAACTTGAGTATTGATCCAATGTCGATGCTGATACTTAACATTTTCAAGATCACTGAATGGTTTTATTTATAATCAGACAACAACACAGGAGGGCGGTGTAAAAACATACATTAAATGTAAAAAAGATGTCTTTATTCTCTCTCATTTCATGCAATATTGTGAGAAAAATTGTGTCAATAGTGCAAAATAACTAAGCACAAGAAAAAATAGGTAAGATACGATACGAAAATGATTCTGAAATCATTATTATCACATTATTGATGAATGTGCTTAAACGGTGCTTATACACGTTCTCAAATGTTTTGACCAGGTTTTAATGAAAAAAACATAAAGAGAGTTTAAAATGTTTTCTGGATTCTTTAGAGTCGTACTGTTTCTTTAATTGAGTCATTAAATGATTTATTTTCTTCCATTTTAATTTGTAAAAGGCTTAGAATTTTTGTCTAATTGATAAAGGCAGATTGTGTGTTTACTTTGCTTCACGTTCAGATCATGTGACACAAAGTTCACTTTCTGTGGTAGACAGAACGGCTTTGTTTATAATTATTAGGATAACAAATATGAATGTAATCACTATCAGCCATATACAAATACTATACTTGGTAACGTTACTGTTAATATTTGTATTGATCCACCCACCCCTGTTCATGTTCAAGAGCTGGAGCTTAGCAGTCAGCATGTTCAGCTGTTCCTCACCCTCCAGTGATAAGGCTACTTGTAACTTTATTTGTTAATTTGTTTTGTTGTCGCTGGCAAGGATGACAGTTACGTGGAGGACACGCCCCTTTGCTTGTCGTGTTTGCAACACAGTTAGAAAGTGTCATCAACGTGTATGATGATGACACTATTCAAATCTATCTGTACATGACGTCTATATCTAGAATGTGCATGAGAGAGTGGCACTTTATCTTCATCGGGGAAGGAAGTCATTTGGAGACGAGGCGGCGTTCAATCACAGCGAGGAAGAAGCCACCTTGGGACAAAGTCGTCTCGGTTTAGCTGAGCCGAGGCGACCAAAGTGAGGAAACGTGACGAAGCCTCAAGACTTGTGGTGTGAAGATCTGGTCCAGGTCTTGGTCTGATCACCTTTCAGCTCTGATGATTGCAAGAAAAATGCCTCTGGCTTTTAATCCTTGTGATGTCCTGAAGGTCAGTCGGAGAGAAGAAGAAATCATGTCCAGAAGTGCGATTGCTGCACTTTGTGACCTCATCACGGCCTCAAGTGTGTGGAAGATCTTCTTGGCTTTTGTCCAAACTCACTTCTGATCAATTCATGCCTGACGTCTTTAACGCGGCCACATTGTTCACATGTTCAATTGTTTAACACGGCCACATTGTTCACATGTTCAATTGTTTAACACAGCCACATTGTTCACATGTTCAATTGTTTAACACGGCCACATTGTTCACATGTTCAATTGTTTAACGCAGCCACATTGTTCACATGTTCAATTGTTTAACACGGCCACATTGTTCACATGTTCAATTGTTTAACACGGCCACATTGTTCACATGTCCAATTGTTTAACACGGCCACATTGTTCACATGTTCAATTGTTTAACACAGCCACATTGTTCACATGTTCAATTGTTTAACACGGCCACATTGTTCAATGTTTAACACAGCCACATTGTTCACATGTTCAATTGTTTAACACGGCCACATTGTTCAATGTTTAACACAGCCACATTGTTCACATGTTCAATTGTTTAACACGGCCACATTGTTCACATGTTCAATTGTTTAACGCAGCCACATTGTTCACATGTTCAATTGTTTAACACGGCCACATTGTTCACATGTTCAATTGTTTAACACGGCCACATTGTTCACATGTTCAATTGTTTAACGCGGCCACATTGTTCACATGTTCAATTGTTTAACGCAGCCACATTGTTCACATGTTCAATTGTTTAACACGGCCACATTGTTCACATGTTCAATTGTTTAACACGACCACATTGTTCACATGTTCAATTGTTTAACACGGCCACATTGTTCACATGTTCAATTGTTTAACACAGCCACATTGTTCACATGTTCAATTGTTTAACACGGCCACATTGTTCACATGTTCAATTGGCATTTGTTCACGCTCTGCAACACCTTGTCACTTTTCTTCTACAAAGTCTTTGACCTACATTTGTATTAACCACACTCACCACTTAGCTTCTTTCACAAAGGAAAGATAGAAACAGTTTTTCGAGAAGAGGAATGGAAGAAGTGTTGGTCACGTCCATTATGGAACATTCTTCAAGCAGGCAAAAGTAGAACAGTCCCTCACCACATTTTTTATTTTGTTTTTGAAGAATATTCTCTGTATTTTTTGAGCAAAACTAAACATTTTCAAGCATGCAAATATTAAATATTAATACTTAAAGTAATATTGGCCGTGGCTCTTAAAGTCAGTACAGTATAGGCCTGATCTACTAAGGTCCAAATAATATGAATAATAATATTTCTTACTAGTAGTAGGCATGTTGTGTGTGATCTACTAAGACTGTGTAGGACAATAACAAGTGCAAAAGTGTTGCAGGCTGTTCGTAATGTTAGTACCACACTTATTTATGTTGTTGTCATCTTACAAACCTATGTTAGTACCACACTTATTTAAGTTGTTGTCATCTTACAAACCTATGTTAGTACCACACTTATTTAAGTTGTTGTCATCTTACAAACCTATGTTGGTACCACACTTATTTAAGTTGTTGTCATCTTACAAACCTATGTTAGTACCACACTTATTTAAGTTGTTGTCATCTTACAAACCTATGTTAGTACCACACTTATTTAAGTTGTTGTCATCTTACAAACCTATGTTAGTACCACACTTATTTAAGTTGTTGTCATCTTACAAACCTATGTTAGTACCACACTTATTTATGTTGTTGTCATCTTACAAACCTATGTTAGTACCACACTTATTTAAGTTGTTGTCATCTTACAAACCTATGTTAGTACCACACTTATTTATGTTGTTGTCATCTTACAAACCTATGTTAGTACCACACTTATTTATGTTGTTGTCATCTTACAAACCTATGTTAGTACCACACTTATTTAAGTTGTTGTCATCTTACAAACCTATGTTAGTACCACACTTATTTATGTTGTTGTCATCTTACAAACCTATGTTAGTACCACACTTATTTAAGTTGTTGTCATCTTACAAACCTATGTTAGTACCACACTTATTTAAGTTGTTGTCATCTTACAAACCTATGTTAGTACCACACTTATTTAAGTTGTTGTCATCTTACAAACCTATGTTAGTACCACACTTATTTATGTTGTTGTCATCTTACAAACCTATGTTAGTACCACACTTATTTATGTTGTTGTCATCTTACAAACCTATGTTAGTACCACACTTATTTATGTTGTTGTCATCTTACAAACCTATGTTAGTACCACACTTATTTAAGTTGTTGTCATCTTACAAACCTATGTTAGTACCACACTTATTTATGTTGTTGTCATCTTACAAACCTATGTTAGTACCACACTTATTTAAGTTGTTGTCATCTTACAAACCTATGTTAGTACCACACTTACTTATGTTGTTGTCATCTTACAAACCTATGTTAGTACCACACTTATTTAAGTTGTTGTCATCTTACAAACCTATGTTAGTACCACACTTATTTAAGTTGTTGTCGTCTTACAAACCTATGTTAGTACCACACTTATTTAAGTTGTTGTCGTCTTACAAACCTATGTTAGTACCACACTTATTTAAGTTGTTGTCATCTTAAAAACCTATGTTAGTACCACACTTATTTATGTTGTTGTCATCTTACAAACCTATGTTAGTACCACACTTATTTAAGTTGTTGTCGTCTTACAAACCTATGTTAGTACCACACTTATTGAAGTTGTTGTCATCTTAAAAACCTATGTTAGTACCACACTTATTTATGTTGTTGTCATCTTACAAACCTATGTTAGTACCACACTTATTTAAGTTGTTGTCATCTTAAAAACCTATGTTAGTACCACACTTATTTATGTTGTTGTCATCTTACAAACCTATGTTAGTACCACACTTATTTATGTTGTTGTCATCTTACAAACCTATGTTAGTACCACACTTATTTAAGTTGTTGTCATCTTAAAAACCTATGTTAGTACCACACTTATTTATGTTGTTGTCATCTTACAAACCTATGTTAGTACCACACTTATTTATGTTGTTGTCATCTTACAAACCTATGTTAGTACCACACTTATTTATGTTGTTGTCATCTTACAAACCTATGTTAGTACCACACTTATTTAAGTTGTTGTCATCTTACAAACCTATGTTAGTACCACACTTATTTAAGTTGTTATCTTACAAACCTATGTTAGTACCACACTTATTTAAGTTGTTGTCATCTTACAAACCTATGTTATTACCACACTTATTTATGTTGTTGTCATCTTACAAACCTATGTTAGTACCACACTTATTTATGTTGTTGTCATCTTACAAACCTATGTTAGTACCACACTTATTTAAGTTGTTGTCATCTTACAAACCTATGTTAGTACCACACTTATTTAAGTTGTTGTCATCTTACAAACCTGTTAGTACCACACTTATTTAAGTTGTTATCTTACAAACCTATGTTAGTACCACACTTATTTAAGTTGTTATCTTACAAACCTATGTTAGTACCACACTTATTTAAGTTGTTGTCATCTTACAAACCTGTTAGTACCACACTTATTTAAGTTGTTATCTTACAAACCTATGTTAGTACCACACTTATTTAAGTTGTTATCTTACAAACCTATGTTAGTACCACACTTATTGAAGTTGTTGTCATCTTACAAACCTATGTTAGTACCACACTTATTGAAGTTGTTGTCATCTTACAAACCTATGTTAGTACCACACTTATTTATGTTGTTGTCATCTTACAAACCTATGTTAGTACCACACTTATTTAAGTTGTTGTCATCTTACAAACCTATGTTAGTACCACACTTATTTATGTTGTTGTCATCTTACAAACCTATGTTAGTACCACACTTATTTATGTTGTTGTCATCTTACAAACCTATGTTAGTACCACACTTATTGAAGTTGTTATCTTACAAAACTATGTTAGTACCACACTTATTTAAGTTGGTGTCATCTTACAAACCTATGTTAGTACCACACTTATTGAAGTTGTTGTCATCTTACAAACCTATGTTAGTACCATACTTATTTAAGTTGTTGTCATCTTAAAAACCTATGTTAGTACCACACTTACTTATGTTGTTGTCATCTTACAAACCTATGTTAGTACCACACTTATTTAAGTTGTTGTCATCTTACAAACCTATGTTAGTACCACACTTATTTAAGTTGTTGTCATCTTACAAACCTATGTTAGTACCACACTTATTTAAGTTGTTGTCATCTTACAAACCTATGTTAGTACCACACTTATTTAAGTTGTTGTCATCTTACAAACCTATGTTAATACCACACTTATTTAAGTTGTTATCTTACAAACCTATGTTAGTACCACACGTATTTAAGTTGTTGTTATCTTACAAACCTATGTTAGTACCACACTTATTTAAGTTGTTATCTTACAAACCTATGTTAGTACCACACTTATTTAAGTTGTTGTCATCTTACAAACCTATGTTAGTACCACACTTATTTAAGTTGTTGTCATCTTACAAACCTATGTTAGTACCACACTTATTTAAGTTGTTGTCATCTTACAAACCTATGTTAGTACCACACTTATTTAAGTTGTTGTCATCTTACAAACCTATGTTAGTACCACACTTATTTAAGTTGTTGTCATCTTACAAACCTATGTTAGTACCACACTTATTTATGTTGTTGTCATCTTACAAACCTATGTTAGTACCACACTTATTTATGTTGTTGTCATCTTACAAACCTATGTTAGTACCACACTTATTTATGTTGTTGTCATCTTACAAACCTATGTTAGTACCACACTTATTTAAGTTGTTGTCATCTTACAAACCTATGTTAGTACCACACTTATTTATGTTGTTGTCATCTTACAAACCTATGTTAGTACCACACTTATTTAAGTTGTTGTCATCTTACAAACCTATGTTAGTACCACACTTACTTATGTTGTTGTCATCTTACAAACCTATGTTAGTACCACACTTATTTAAGTTGTTGTCATCTTACAAACCTATGTTAGTACCACACTTATTTAAGTTGTTGTCGTCTTACAAACCTATGTTAGTACCACACTTATTTAAGTTGTTGTCGTCTTACAAACCTATGTTAGTACCACACTTATTTAAGTTGTTGTCATCTTAAAAACCTATGTTAGTACCACACTTATTTATGTTGTTGTCATCTTACAAACCTATGTTAGTACCACACTTATTTAAGTTGTTGTCGTCTTACAAACCTATGTTAGTACCACACTTATTGAAGTTGTTGTCATCTTAAAAACCTATGTTAGTACCACACTTATTTATGTTGTTGTCATCTTACAAACCTGTGTTAGTACCACACTTATTTAAGTTGTTGTCATCTTAAAAACCTATGTTAGTACCACACTTATTTATGTTGTTGTCATCTTACAAACCTATGTTAGTACCACACTTATTTATGTTGTTGTCATCTTACAAACCTATGTTAGTACCACACTTATTTATGTTGTTGTCATCTTACAAACCTATGTTAGTACCACACTTATTTAAGTTGTTGTCATCTTACAAACCTATGTTAGTACCACACTTATTTAAGTTGTTATCTTACAAACCTATGTTAGTACCACACTTATTTAAGTTGTTGTCATCTTACAAACCTATGTTATTACCACACTTATTTATGTTGTTGTCATCTTACAAACCTATGTTAGTACCACACTTATTTAAGTTGTTGTCATCTTACAAACCTATGTTAGTACCACACTTATTTAAGTTGTTGTCATCTTACAAACCTATGTTAGTACCACACTTATTTAAGTTGTTGTCATCTTACAAACCTATGTTAGTACCACACTTATTTATGTTGTTGTCATCTTACAAACCTGTTAGTACCACACTTATTTATGTTGTTGTCATCTTACAAACCTATGTTAGTACCACACTTATTTATGTTTTTGTCATCTTACAAACCTATGTTAGTACCACACTTATTTATGTTGTTGTCATCTTACAAACCTATGTTAGTACCACACTTATTTAAGTTGTTGTCATCTTACAAACCTGTTAGTGCCACACTTATTTAAGTTGTTATCTTACAAACCTATGTTAGTACCACACTTATTTAAGTTGTTATCTTACAAACCTATGTTAGTACCACACTTATTGAAGTTGTTGTCATCTTACAAACCTATGTTAGTACCACACTTATTGAAGTTGTTGTCATCTTACAAACCTATGTTAGTACCACACTTATTTATGTTGTTGTCATCTTACAAACCTATGTTAGTACCACACTTATTTAAGTTGTTGTCATCTTACAAACCTATGTTAGTACCACACTTATTTATGTTGTTGTCATCTTACAAACCTATGTTAGTACCACTTTTATTTAAGTTGTTGTCATCTTACAAACCTATGTTAGTACCACACTTATTGAAGTTGTTATCTTACAAACCTATGTTAGTACCACACTTATTTAAGTTGGTGTCATCTTACAAACCTATGTTAGTACCACACTTATTGAAGTTGTTGTCATCTTACAAACCTATGTTAGTACCACACTTATTTAAGTTGTTGTCATCTTACAAACCTATGTTAGTACCACACTTATTTAAGTTGTTGTCATCTTACAAACCTATGTTAGTACCACACTTATTTAAGTTGTTGTCATCTTACAAACCTATGTTAATACCACACTTATTTAAGTTGTTATCTTACAAACCTATGTTAGTACCACACGTATTTAAGTTGTTGTTATCTTACAAACCTATGTTAGTACCACACTTATTTAAGTTGTTATCTTACAAACCTATGTTAGTACCACACTTATTTAAGTTGTTGTCATCTTACAAACCTATGTTAGTACCACACTTATTTATGTTGTTGTCATCTTACAAACCTATGTTAGTACCATACTTATTTAAGTTGTTGTCATCTTACAAACCTATGTTAGTACCACACTTATTTATGTTGTTGTCATCTTACAAACCTATGTTAGTACCACACTTATTTAAGTTGTTGTCATCTTACAAACCTATGTTAGTACCACACTTATTTAAGTTGTTGTCATCTTACAAACCTATGTTAGTACCACACTTATTTAAGTTGTTGTCATCTTACAAACCTATGTTAGTACCACACTTATTTAAGTTGTTGTCATCTTACAAACCTATGTTAGTACCACACTTATTTAAGTTGTTGTCATCTTACAAACCTATGTTAGTACCACACTTATTTAAGTTGTTATCTTACAAACCTATGTTAGTACCACACGTATTTAAGTTGTTGTTATCTTACAAACCTATGTTAATACCACACTTATTTAAGTTGTTGTCTTACAAACCTATGTTAGTACCACACGTATTTAAGTTGTTGTTATCTTACAAACCTATGTTAGTACCACACTTATTTAAGTTGTTATCTTACAAACCTATGTTAGTACCACACTTATTTAAGTTGTTGTCATCTTACAAACCTATGTTAGTACCACACTTATTTATGTTGTTGTCATCTTACAAACCTATGTTAGTACCATACTTATTTAAGTTGTTGTCATCTTACAAACCTATGTTAGTACCACACTTATTTAAGTTGTTGTCATCTTACAAACCTATGTTAGTACCACACTTATTTAAGTTGTTGTCATCTTACAAACTTATGTTAGTACCACACTTATTGAAGTTGTTGTCATCTTACAAACCTATGTTAGTACCACACTTATTTAAGTTGTTGTCATCTTACAAACCTATGTTAGTACCACACTTATTTAAGTTGTTGTCATCTTACAAACCTATGTTAGTACCACACTTATTTATGTTGTTGTCATCTTACAAACCTATGTTAGTACCACACTTATTTAAGTTGTTGTCATCTTACAAACCTATGTTAGTACCACACTTATTGAAGTTGTTGTCATCTTACAAACCTATGTTAGTACCACACTTATTTAAGTTGTTGTCATCTTACAAACCTATGTTAGTACCACACTTATTTAAGTTGTTGTCATCTTACAAACCTATGTTAGTACCACACTTATTGAAGTTGTTGTCATCTTAAAAACCTATGTTAGTACCACACTTATTTATGTTGTTGTCATCTTACAAACCTATGTTAGTACCACACTTATTTAAGTTGTTGTCATCTTAAAAACCTATGTTAGTACCACACTTATTTATGTTGTTGTCATCTTACAAACCTATGTTAGTACCACACTTATTTATGTTGTTGTCATCTTACAAACCTATGTTAGTACCACACTTATTTATGTTGTTGTCATCTTACAAACCTATGTTAGTACCACACTTATTTACGTTGTTGTCATCTTACAAACCTATGTTAGTACCACACTTATTTAAGTTGTTATCTTACAAACCTATGTTAGTACCACACTTATTTAAGTTGTTGTCATCTTACAAACCTATGTTATTACCACACTTATTTATGTTGTTGTCATCTTACAAACCTATGTTAGTACCACACTTATTTATGTTGTTGTCATCTTACAAACCTATGTTAGTACCACACTTATTTAAGTTGTTGTCATCTTACAAACCTATGTTAGTACCACACTTATTTAAGTTGTTGTCATCTTACAAACCTGTTAGTACCACACTTATTTAAGTTGTTATCTTACAAACCTATGTTAGTACCACACTTATTTAAGTTGTTATCTTACAAACCTATGTTAGTACCACACTTATTGAAGTTGTTGTCATCTTACAAACCTATGTTAGTACCACACTTACTTATGTTGTTGTCATCTTACAAACTTATGTTAGTACCACACTTATTTAAGTTGTTGTCATCTTACAAACCTATGTTAGTACCACACTTATTTAAGTTGTTGTCATCTTACAAACCTATGTTAATACCACACTTATTTAAGTTGTTATCTTACAAACCTATGTTAGTACCACACGTATTTAAGTTGTTGTTATCTTACAAACCTATGTTAGTACCACACTTATTTAAGTTGTTATCTTACAAACCTATGTTAGTACCACACTTATTTAAGTTGTTGTCATCTTACAAACCTATGTTAGTACCACACTTATTTATGTTGTTGTCATCTTACAAACCTATGTTAGTACCATACTTATTTAAGTTGTTGTCATCTTACAAACCTATGTTAGTACCACACTTATTTATGTTGTTGTCATCTTACAAACCTATGTTAGTACCACACTTAATTATGTTGTTGTCATCTTACAAACCTATGTTAGTACCACACTTATTTAAGTTGTTGTCATCTTACAAATCTATGTTAGTACCACACTTATTTAAGTTGTTGTCATCTTACAAACCTGTTAGTACCACACTTATTTAAGTTGTTATCTTACAAACCTATGTTAGTACCACACTTATTTAAGTTGTTATCTTACAAACCTATGTTAGTACCACACTTATTGAAGTTGTTGTCATCTTACAAACCTATGTTAGTACCACACTTACTTATGTTGTTGTCATCTTACAAACCTATGTTAGTACCACACTTATTTAAGTTGTTGTCATCTTACAAACCTATGTTAGTACCACACTTATTTAAGTTGTTGTCATCTTACAAACCTATGTTAATACCACACTTATTTAAGTTGTTATCTTACAAACCTATGTTAGTACCACACGTATTTAAGTTGTTGTTATCTTACAAACCTATGTTAGTACCACACTTATTTAAGTTGTTATCTTACAAACCTATGTTAGTACCACACTTATTTAAGTTGTTGTCATCTTACAAACCTATGTTAGTACCACACTTATTTATGTTGTTGTCATCTTACAAACCTATGTTAGTACCATACTTATTTAAGTTGTTGTCATCTTACAAACCTATGTTAGTACCACACTTATTTATGTTGTTGTCATCTTACAAACCTATGTTAGTACCACACTTATTTAAGTTGTTGTCATCTTACAAACCTATGTTAGTACCACACTTATTAAGTTGTTGTCATCTTACAAACCTATGTTAGTACCACACTTATTTAAGTTGTTGTCATCTTACAAACCTATGTTAGTACCACACTTATTTAAGTTGTTATCTTACAAACCTATGTTAGTACCACACGTATTTAAGTTGTTGTTATCTTACACACCTATGTTAATACCACACTTATTTAAGTTGTTATCTTACAAACCTATGTTAGTACCACACGTATTTAAGTTGTTGTTATCTTACAAACCTATGTTAGTACCACACTTATTTAAGTTGTTATCTTACAAACCTATGTTAGTACCACACTTATTTAAGTTGTTGTCATCTTACAAACCTATGTTAGTACCACACTTATTTATGTTGTTGTCATCTTACAAACCTATGTTAGTACCACACTTATTTAAGTTGTTGTCATCTTACAAACCTATGTTAGTACCACACTTATTTAAGTTGTTGTCATCTTACAAACCTATGTTAGTACCACACTTATTTAAGTTGTTGTCATCTTACAAACCTATGTTAGTACCACACTTATTGAAGTTGTTGTCATCTTACAAACCTATGTTAGTACCACACTTATTTAAGTTGTTGTCATCTTACAAACCTATGTTAGTACCACACTTATTTAAGTTGTTGTCATCTTACAAACCTATGTTAGTACCACACTTATTTATGTTGTTGTCATCTTACAAACCTATGTTAGTACCACACTTATTTAAGTTGTTGTCATCTTACAAACCTATGTTAGTACCACACTTATTGAAGTTGTTGTCATCTTACAAACCTATGTTAGTACAACACTTATTTAAGTTGTTGTCATCTTACAAACCTATGTTAGTACCACACTTATTGAAGTTGTTGTCATCTTACAAACCTATGTTAGTACCACACTTATTTAAGTTGTTGTCATCTTACAAACCTATGTTAGTACCACACTTATTTAAGTTGTTGTCATCTTACAAACCTATGTTAGTACCACACTTATTTAAGTTGTTGTCATCTTACAAACCTATGTTAGTACCACACTTATTTAAGTTGTTGTCATCTTACAAACCTATGTTAGTACCACACTTATTTATGTTGTTGTCATCTTACAAACCTATGTTAGTACCACACTTATTGAAGTTGTTGTCATCTTACAAACCTATGTTAGTACCACACTTATTGAAGTTGTTGTCATCTTACAAACCTATGTTAGTACCACACTTATTTAAGTTGTTGTCATCTTACAAACCTATGTTAGTACCACACTTATTTATGTTGTTGTCATCTTACAAACCTATGTTAGTACCACACTTATTTAAGTTGTTGTCATCTTACAAACCTATGTTAGTACCACACTTATTTAAGTTGTTGTCATCTTACAAACCTATGTTAGTACCACACTTATTTAAGTTGTTGTCATCTTACAAACCTATGTTAGTACCACACTTATTTAAGTTGTTGTCATCTTACAAACCTATGTTAGTACCACACTTATTTATGTTGTTGTCATCTTACAAACCTATGTTAGTACCACACTTATTGAAGTTGTTGTCATCTTACAAACCTATGTTAGTACCACACTTATTGAAGTTGTTGTCATCTTACAAACCTATGTTAGTACCACACTTATTTAAGTTGTTGTCATCTTACAAACCTATGTTAGTACCACACTTATTTATGTTGTTGTCATCTTACAAACCTATGTTAGTACCACACTTATTTAAGTTGTTGTCATCTTACAAACCTATGTTAGTACCACACTTATTGAAGTTGTTGTCATCTTACAAACCTATGTTAGTACCACACTTATTTAAGTTGTTGTCATCTTACAAACCTATGTTAGTACCACACTTATTTAAGTTGTTGTCATCTTACAAACCTATGTTAGTACCACACTTATTTAAGTTGTTGTCATCTTACAAACCTATGTTAGTACCACACTTATTTAAGTTGTTGTCATCTTACAAACCTATGTTAGTACCACACTTATTTAAGTTGTTGTCATCTTACAAACCTATGTTAGTACCACACTTATTTAAGTTGTTGTCATCTTACAAACCTATGTTAGTACCACACTTATTTAAGTTATCTTACAAACCTATGTTAGTACCACAAGTCAAAGTTTCTAGAACATTCACAATTGTATTATTAATAAGAACCATTTATGTATAATGCATCTGATATTGTCTATTATAATACAGATTAAACTGCTTGCATATTAAATGGCAATATTAAGGAAAAACAATAACGTTTAGGATCTTTCCCAAAATGGTTCAACCCTACTAAAAGGAATAAGACTAATTTTTAACTTTGATATAAATTGAATTTGAACCGTCAGTAAGTTCTATCTTCACATGCTTGAATGAGATTGGTCCTTTTTTTGGAATAAAAAAGCCCCAATAAGCCAAAGAAAGGTAAAAAGTGACTTATTGGACGGTCGCTGTAGTGACGACTTTACAACCTTCATTTTACGAGGCTATCTAGTTCTACGACTTTGAAGGCTCCACTGCCAAGTATTGAAGTAGAAACGCAGTACAAACGGGAGGAGGAAAAGATGTTTTCACCTCAGATGAACCCTGGAATAAAATGAAAGATAATTTGCTGTGAAATAATGAGATGATAGTGGAGAGGGACATTATTTTAGTAACATCCACTTCCTGCTTCAATTGTCTTGTCTCAACTCGTTAAAGTCACTCCCGTTTTTAAGCTCGCCGCAAATGGCCTAAATTAGGGCTCTTGGATGAGAGCTGCAGCACTAATGCTTATTTATATGATGTGTGTGTATTATTTACTTCTGCTGTATTTACAAAACATATCTTCAGGCAAATAGTCAAGGTCATGTTTTTGTGGTATTTTTTGTTGAAAGAAAAGAGGTTTGATGGCGAGGGATGTAAGGATGTACGCTAATAATGTTAAAACTTGCCACAGTTATAACCGTTTCAAATTGAAATTAATCAAAAACCGTGATTGATAAATGCACTTTGATGAACTCATAGCTTAAATGCTAACATGAAAACAAAATACATGAATGTAATTCCCCAATAATAAACAGCAAACCCCAATCTTAACTAAGATGGACACATTGTTGTCTGAGCAACAAAGTTATTCAATTGTGCACAATGAACTTACTAGCTGTGATCTCTTAGAACAGAGTCAGGGTTCTATACTTAGAGCTAGGGCTGGGCGATATGGCCTTTTATTAATATGTGGATGTGTTTAGTCCATGTCACCATACACCATATATATGTGGATATGTTTAGGCCATGTCACCATACACCATATATATGTGGATATGTTTAGTCCATGTCACCATACAACATATATATGTGGATATGTTTAGGCCATGTCACGATACACCATATATATGTGGATATGTTTAGTCCATGTCACCATACACCATATATATGTGGATATGTTTAGTCCATGTCACGATACACCATATATATGTGGATATGTTTAGTCCATGTCACGATACACCATATATATGTGGATATGTTTAGTCCATGTCACGATACACCATATATATGTGGATATGTTTAGTCCATGTCATGATAAACCATATATATGTGGATATGTTTAGTCCATGTCACCATACACCATATATATGTGGATATGTTTAGTCCATGTCACCATACACCATATATATGTGGATATGTTTAGTCCATGTCACGATACACCATATATATGTGGATATGTTTAGTCCATGTCACGATACACCATATATATGTGGATATGTTTAGTCCATGTCACGATACACCATATATATGTGGATATGTTTAGTCCATGTCACGATACACCATATATATGTGGATATGTTTAGTCCATGTCACCATACACCATATATATGTGGATATGTTTAGTCCATGTCACCATACACCATATATATGTGGATATGTTTAGTCCATGTCACGATACACCATATATATGTGGATATGTTTAGTCCATGTCACGATACACCATATATATGTGGATATGTTTAGTCCATGTCACCATACACCATATATATGTGGATATGTTTAGTCCATGTCACGATACACCTTATATATGTGGATATGTTTAGTCCATGTCACGATACACCATATATATGTGGATATGTTTAGTCCATGTCACGATACACCATATATATGTGGATATGTTTAGTCCATGTCACGATACACCATATATATGTGGATATGTTTAGTCCATGTCACGATACACCATATATATGTGGATATGTTTAGTCCATGTCACCATACACCATATATATGTGGATATGTTTAGTCCATGTCACCATACACCATATATATGTGGATATGTTTAGTCCATGTCACCATACACCATATATATGTGGATATGTTTAGTCCATGTCACCATACACCATATATATGTGGATATGTTTAGTCCATGTCACCATACACCATATATATGTGGATATGTTTAGTCCATGTCACGATACACCATATATATGTGGATATGTTTAGTCCATGTCACCATACACCATATATATGTGGATATGTTTAGTCCATGTCACGATACACCATATATATGTGGATATGTTTAGTCCATGTCACGATACACCATATATATGTGGATATGTTTAGTCCATGTCACGATACACCATATATATGTGGATATGTTTAGTCCATGTCACCATACACCATATATATGTGGATATGTTTAGTCCATGTCACCATACACCATATATATGTGGATATGTTTAGTCCATGTCACGATACACCATATATATGTGGATATGTTTAGTCCATGTCACCATACACCATATATATGTGGATATGTTTAGTCCAAGTCACGATACACCATATATATGTGGATATGTTTAGTCCATGTCACGATACACCATATATATGTTAGGGATGTCCCGATCCGATATTTGGATCGGATCGGCCACCGATATTTGCCAAAAAATGCGTATCGGCAAGGCATGGGAAAATGCCGATCCAGATCCAGTTAAAAAAAAAACTCCGGTCCGGCACCGATTTAAATAATATATTCCACTTTTCTGCCGCTCCCTAATTTCCGTTCCGCATTTTCCAGCACACCTTCAACACATCCACAGGTCTGTGGATTCTCACACAGTTGCTTTCAGCTGCTGGCATTACACCACAGGCTCTTCTCTCCCTCTCACAGACAGCAAGCGCACCTTCTTACACACGTCACATACTGTCACGTCATACGTCACATACTTATACGCCCTCCCCGAGCAGAGAGGTAGCAGCATGGCTAACGTTAGCTGTGATGCTAGCGCAGCCGTGCGAGCAACGTTCCCTCTAAGGTGCGCGCCTGTGCAATTGCGCACTGCTCAAGCGTCCTCTGCGCATAGCAATTATATGCCACGCACAAAATCAAATCAAATAATAAGCGCATAACAATTTTCGACACACAGACACGACAGAGAAAACAGTTTTCGTCATCACTGTTCAAATATTGTAACGTCTGTGGAGACGCTTATCTCCATTCGGTGCCACACGCCCACACCATCAAAATGATGAGGCAAAAATTTCCACATCAACACCGTATGAAAAAATGAGTGATTTTTTTAGTTGTGATTTCCTTCTCTGCATGAAAGTTTAAAAGTAGCATATATTAATGCAGTATGAAGAAGAATGTTTGAATGTAGACATGCAAGCCTTGAAAGATAATTTTGAAAATCAAGACTACATTTCCTGCAAATGGGTGCATTTCTACCCTATATTTTAACTTTACATTTATTCTCATATCAAACTCTTTTGGCTGTCTTTTTGACACTTACATCCGGCGCCCCCCTCCACACCCCGGATTATAAATCATGTAAATAATTCAATGTGATTATCTTGTGTGATGACTGTATTATGATGATAGTATATATCTGATAGTATATATCTGTATCATGAATCAATTTAAGTGGACCCCGACTTAAACAAGTTGAACAACTTATTGGGGTGTTACCATTTAGTGGTCAATTGTACGGAATATGTACTTCACTGTGCAACCTACTAATAAAAGTCTCAATCAATCAATCAAAACACATAGAATCATCATACTGCTGTGATTAGATGCATCAAGTGTTCATTCAAGGCTAAGGCAAAATATCGAGATATATATCGTGTATCGCAATATGGCCTTAAAATATCGCAATATTAAAAAAAGGCCATATCGCCCAGCCCTAGTTCAATGATGCTATTTCTGTTTGTTATGTATCATTTGGTCTATTTTCTGTTTATCCTTGAATAAACAGGTCAGTTTCTTGTTACCAACCATTGTGTATTATTCAAACTCCCCTAATTCAGCTGGCTAGTTCTTATCAAGAGTACTAAAACCCTTTTCAACATGATTCTGACAACTAAGTAGGCTAAATAACTTTAAACTTGAATACATGCTCGGATAGGCCAGTATCGGTCAGTATCGGTATCGGTCAGTATCAGTATCGGATCGGAAGTGCAAAAACCTGGATCGGGACATCCCTAGTATGCAGTATTTGTAATCCATAAAACTTTCGGCGAATCAAAATGTCAGAAATTGTACCGGAAAGTGCATTACTTTGAAGTCGACCAATAATTAATAGATTAATAATTTGACCTGGCAAATATAAACAAAACAAAACACCAGCAGAAAGTGATCATCGAGAAAAAATAAACAAACAAGCAAACCAGGCGGTAAAAAAATAAAAATCTGCGTATGTGCGGACTTCTGGAAATGTGCATCCTTTCTGATTTCAATGCGTAAAAAGACACAAAAAGTGTTTTAATTCCAACAATGTGCATTTGTAAGAAGAAAGAACAAAATGGTCATCAGAAATAATGAATGTTTATTTCAACTCTGTTCCCTTCAAGACGCATGAATCAATGGAAATAATCAGTGTTGGCCAAGGAAGCTCATTCTGATTGTGATATCTGCAGCCATATTGTAATTACTCTCTAATTAGGCATTTTCCAATCACATTCAAATGCACAGAATTACAAATCACAACTTTCTAGTCAATATGACTTGAATTTCTTGAATATTTTATCAATTGAATTCCAAGGAGATTGCAACATTTCCAGAGCGACTTCCCAGCTGCTATCATACGAGCAGACACTGAGCCACCAGAGGCCCATTACACACTTGAAGTGCGCTCAGACAAATCCAATGAATGTCTCGCCACAGCATTTTTGGAGGATTTGCAGCCAGAGATTTAATTTACATGTCATTTGAGGAGGATGCTCGCTGTTTTAGTGAGGTGGGAGATGGTGTGGAAAACTATGGCTTGGTTCCAGATGAAGAACTCTTGATTGGGTGGCCACACAACCATGACGTCATCTTCTTGTTTATGAAGCAATTTCATGTTCTGTAACTCCGGGTGTTTGCTATCCTGACATCAGCAGATGTTGCTGACAGTTGTGAGAGTGACGGAGAGATACTTCATCATCATCATCATCATCATCATCTAATTGTTGTGTGTTCTGCATTCTTTGACAAAGTCACCTGTACAGTTTGTGGCTATGGGGGATGACACTTTTTGAGTATGTAGTCAGACAATTACCAAAACATTCTACTTGATGTAAGTGTGCTCTGATATGATGTATAATGTAAACATGGTTGTACATGCAATATCTCCCTATATATGAGGATTGAGGAAACCCCTCATGAAACAGGCCTGTAGAGATGAAATAGTCTTGTGATTTTTTCCCACACATACACATACATATATATATATATATATATATATATATATATATATATATATATATATATATATATATATATATATATATATATATATATATATATATATATATATATATATATATATATATATATATATATATATATAAAACATATTTTCCAGGCTATATAACACTCCAGTATCTAAGTCGCACCCACCAAACTTTAGAAGCACTGCACTATTAGCCGCAGATATATACATCTAGGAAATATTCTGCATCTGTTTTTTGCCTCAATTGTTTCCAAGAAGTGCCTGTCACACAGCAGTAAAACGGCTGGTCAAACAAAACAGAAGTCATGGTCATGGACCCACTAGCTGCACAAGCTAGCTCTCCAATCAGCTAAACAGACCCAATAACTCCACCGTGACGTTTCGGTGAATTTACGAAATTGAAACAATTCAAAAAGTGCCATTGTAAGCTAATAATACTAGCACAGACACTTGTAAAAGTGTTAGCATATTTGCTAATGCTAGCAACGCTAGTTTAATTACATAGCGTTAACATGCATGTTGTAGTTATATTGTAAAACTTACAAACGTTGCTTGGAATGGTGAATGGAGAATCCATGCGAGTAGAAACGCTATGGACGACTAGAAGACTGAACGGCACTTCTACTTCCGGTTGTAAGGACTAAATGAAAGGACACTGCAGCACTTACAGTGAGCAAACTAGTCCAAAAGATGGCGACATAGCACAAACAATAACACACATTTTCAGTGTATTTGCTTGTATTTTTTTTTTTTTTTTTAAAGTTAGACATTATGGTCGTCAAAGAAAAATCTAGAAATTAGCTGCACCGTTTTTGTAAGCCGTAGGGTTCAAAACATAGGAAAAAAGAAGCAGCTTCTGACCATATGACTATCTCTCATGGAAGGTATCTGGTGATTCTGATAATTGTACTTGATATCAGCCTGTGTCTAGTTCCCAGCGCTGAGTGTCAGAGATAATAATACTTGATAGTGTCTAGTTCCCAGTGCTGAGTGTCAGAGATAATAATACTTGATAGTGTGTCTAGTTCCCAGTGCTGAGTGTCAGAGATAATAATACTTGATAGTGTCTAGTTCCCAGTGCTGAGTGTCAGAGATAATAATACTTGATAGTGTCTAGTTCCCAGTGCTGAGTGTCAGAGATAATAATACTTGATAGTGTGTCTAGTTCCCAGTGCTGAGTGTCAGAGATAATAATACTTGATAGTGTCTAGTTCCCAGTGCTGAGTGTCAGAGATAATAATACTTGATAGTGTGTCTAGTTCCCAGTGCTGAGTGTCAGAGATAATAATACTTGATAGTGTCTAGTTCCCAGTGCTGAGTGTCAGAGATAATAATACTTGATAGTGTGTCTAGTTCCCAGTGCTGAGTGTCAGAGATAATAATACTTGATAGTGTCTAGTTCCCAGTGCTGAGTGTCAGAGATAATTATACTTGATAGTGTCTAGTTCCCAGTGCTGAGTGTCAGAGATAATAATACTTGATAGTGTCTAGTTCCCAGTGCTGAGTGTCAGAGATAATAATACTTGATAGTGTGTCTAGTTCCCAGTGCTGAGTGTCAGAGATAATAATACTTGATAGTGTGTCTAGTTCCCAGTGCTGAGTGTCAGAGATAATAATACTTGATAGTGTCTAGTTCCCAGTGCTGAGTGTCAGAGATAATAATACTTGATAGTGTGTCTAGTTCCCAGTGCTGAGTGTCAGAGATAATAATACTTGATAGTGTCTAGTTCCCAGTGCTGAGTGTCAGAGATAATAATACTTGATAGTGTGTCTAGTTCCCAGTGCTGAGTGTCAGAGATAATAATACTTGATAGTGTCTAGTTCCCAGTGCTGAGTGTCAGAGATAATAATACTTGATAGTGTGTCTAGTTCCCAGTGCTGAGTGTCAGAGATAATAATACTTGATAGTGTCTAGTTCCCAGTGCTGAGTGTCAGAGATAATTATACTTGATAGTGTCTAGTTCCCAGTGCTGAGTGTCAGAGATAATAATACTTGATAGTGTCTAGTTCCCAGTGCTGAGTGTCAGAGATAATAATACTTGATAGTGTCTAGTTCCCAGTGCTGAGTGTCAGAGATAATAATACTTGATAGTGTCTAGTTCCCAGTGCTGAGTGTCAGAGATAATAATACTTGATAGTGTCTAGTTCCCAGTGCTGAGTGTCATGGATAATAATACTTGATAGTGTGTCTAGTTCCCAGTGCTGAGTGTCAGAGATAATAATACTTGATAGTGTCTAGTTCCCAGTGCTGAGTGTCATGGATAATAATACTTGATAGTGTGTCTAGTTCCCAGTGCTGAGTGTCAGAGATAATAATACTTGATAGTGCGTCTAGTTCCCAGTGCTGAGTGTCAGAGATAATAATACTTGATAGTGTCTAGTTCCCAGTGCTGAGTGTCAGAGATAATAATACTTGATAGTGTCTAGTTCCCAGTGCTGAGTGTCATAGATAATAATACTTGATAGTGTCTAGTTCCCAGTGCTGAGTGTCAGAGATAATAATACTTGATAGTGTCTAGTTCCCAGTGCTGAGTGTCATAGATAATAATACTTGATAGTGTCTAGTTCCCAGTGCTGAGTGTCAGAGATAATAATACTTGATAGTGTCTAGTTCCCAGTGCTGAGTGTCATAGATAATAATACTTGATAGTGTCTAGTTCCCAGTGCTGAGTGTCATAGATAATAATACTTGATAGTGTCTAGTTCCCAGTGCTGAGTGTCAGAGATAATAATACTTGATAGTGTCTAGTTCCCAGTGCTGAGTGTCAGAGATAATAATACTTGATAGTGTCTAGTTCCCAGTGCTGAGTGTCATGGATAATAATACTTGATAGTGTCTAGTTCCCAGTGCTGAGTGTCAGAGATAATAATACTTGATAGTGTCTAGTTCCCAGTGCTGAGTGTCAGAGATAATAATACTTGATAGTGTCTAGTTCCCAGTGCTGAGTGTCAGAGATAATAATACTTGATAGTGTCTAGTTCCCAGTGCTGAGTGTCAGAGATAATAATACTTGATAGTGTCTAGTTCCCAGTGCTGAGTGTCAGAGATAATAATACTTGATAGTGTCTAGTTCCCAGTGCTGAGTGTCAGAGATAATAATACTTGATAGTGTCTATTTCCCAGTGCTGAGTGTCAGAGATAATAATACTTGATAGTGTCTAGTTCCCAGTGCTGAGTGTCAGAGATAATAATACTTGATAGTGTCTAGTTCCCAGTGCTGAGTGTCAGAGATAATAATACTTGATAGTGTCTAGTTCCCAGTGCTGAGTGTCAGAGATAATAATACTTGATAGTGTCTAGTTCCCAGTGCTGAGTGTCAGAGATAATAATACTTGATAGTGTCTAGTTCCCAGTGCTGAGTGTCAGAGATAATTATACTTGATAGTGTCTAGTTCCCAGTGCTGAGTGTCAGAGATAATAATACTTGATAGTGTCTAGTTCCCAGTGCTGAGTGTCAGAGATAATAATACTTGATAGTGTCTAGTTCCCAGTGCTGAGTGTCAGAGATAATAATACTTGATAGTGTCTAGTTCCCAGTGCTGAGTGACAGAGATAATAATACTTGATAGTGTGTCTAGTTCCCAGTGCTGAGTGTCAGAGATAATAATACTTGATAGTGTCTAGTTCCCAGTGCTGAGTGTCAGAGATAATAATACTTGATAGTGTCTAGTTCCCAGTGCTGAGTGTCATGGATAATAATACTTGATAGTGTGTCTAGTTCCCAGTGCTGAGTGTCAGAGATAATAATACTTGATAGTGTCTAGTTCCCAGTGCTGAGTGTCATGGATAATAATACTTGATAGTGTGTCTAGTTCCCAGTGCTGAGTGTCAGAGATAATAATACTTGATAGTGCGTCTAGTTCCCAGTGCTGAGTGTCAGAGATAATAATACTTGATAGTGTCTAGTTCCCAGTGCTGAGTGTCAGAGATAATAATACTTGATAGTGTCTAGTTCCCAGTGCTGAGTGTCATAGATAATAATACTTGATAGTGTCTAGTTCCCAGTGCTGAGTGTCATAGATAATAATACTTGATAGTGTCTAGTTCCCAGTGCTGAGTGTCAGAGATAATAATACTTGATAGTGTCTAGTTCCCAGTGCTGAGTGTCAGAGATAATAATACTTGATAGTGTCTAGTTCCCAGTGCTGAGTGTCATGGATAATAATACTTGATAGTGTCTAGTTCCCAGTGCTGAGTGTCAGAGATAATAATACTTGATAGTGTCTAGTTCCCAGTGCTGAGTGTCATGGATAATAATACTTGATAGTGTCTAGTTCCCAGTGCTGAGTGTCATGGATAATAATACTTGATAGTGTCTAGTTCCCAGTGCTGAGTGTCAGAGATAATAATACTTGATAGTGTCTAGTTCCCAGTGCTGAGTGTCAGAGATAATAATACTTGATAGTGTCTAGTTCCCAGTGCTGAGTGTCAGAGATAATAATACTTGATAGTGTCTAGTTCCCAGTGCTGAGTGTCATAGATAATAATACTTGATAGTGTCTAGTTCCCAGTGCTGAGTGTCATAGATAATAATACTTGATAGTGTCTAGTTCCCAGTGCTGAGTGTCAGAGATAATAATACTTGATAGTGTGTCTAGTTCCCAGTGCTGAGTGTCAGAGATAATAATACTTGATAGTGTCTAGTTCCCAGTGCTGAGTGTCAGAGATAATAATACTTGATAGTGTCTAGTTCCCAGTGCTGAGTGTCAGAGATAATAATACTTGATAGTGTCTAGTTCCCAGTGCTGAGTGTCAGAGATAATAATACTTGATAGTGTCTAGTTCCCAGTGCTGAGTGTCAGAGATAATAATACTTGATAGTGTCTAGTTCCCAGTGCTGAGTGTCAGAGATAATAATACTTGATAGTGTCTAGTTCCCAGTGCTGAGTGTCAGAGATAATAATACTTGATAGTGTGTCTAGTTCCCAGTGCTGAGTGTCAGAGATAATAATACTTGATAGTGTCTAGTTCCCAGTGCTGAGTGTCATAGAAGTTGTGTGAGCAGCTTAAGTTCCTCAGACTGTTTGCTGCAGACATGAAGTTCTCCCCCACCATCTGAGGGGGATTGCCTGGTGGTCCCAGTGAGAGGTGACCCAGGAGCTGACCTCAGGCCTGACATCTCCCAGCTGTCCCTGGGAACTTTTCACATTCCCCAGAAGGAAATGAGCTGGACTGAAAAGACGTTTGAGCTGCTCTGTTTGTTCTTTTGTGCACTGAAAGCCAGGAGAAACATGTCAGCCAACAGATGTTTGCTTGGCCTTTTCAAGGTCATCTTTGTCTTCTTAACCAACTCAGCATGCATGATAATGTGTTGTCACTTTACAGCTCCATGTTCCCTGAGGACATACTATCTTCTCCATGTTCCCTGAGGACATACTATCTTCTCCAGGACATACTATCTTCTCCATGTTCCCTGAGGACATACTATCTTCTCCAGGACATACTATCTTCTCCATGTTCCCTGAGGACATACTATCTTCTCCAGGACATACTATCTTCTCCATGTTCCCTGAGGACATACTATCTTCTCCAGGACATACTATCTTCTCCATGTTCCCTGAGGACATACTATCTTCTCCAGGACATACTATCTTCTCCATGTTCCCTGAGGACATACTATCTTCTCCATGTTCCCTGAGGACATGCTATCTTCTCCAGGACATACTATCTTCTCCATGTTCCCTGAGGACATACTATCTTCTCCAGGACATACTATCTTCTCCATGTTCCCTGAGGACATGCTATCTTCTCCATGTTCCCTGAGGACATACTATCTTCTCCATGTTCCCTGAGGACATACTATCTTCTCCATGTTCCCTGAGGACATACTATCTTCTCCAGGACATACTATCTTCTCCATGTTCCCTGAGGACATACTATCTTCTCCAGGACATACTATCTTCTCCAGGACATACTATCTTCTCCATGTTCCCTGAGGACATACTATCTTCTCCAGGACATACTATCTTCTCCATGTTCCCTGAGGACATACTATCTTCTCCATGTTCCCTGAGGACATACTATCTTCTCCATGTTCCCTGAGGACATACTATCTTCTCCAGGTCATACTATCTTCTCCATGTTCCCTGAGGACATACTATCTTCTCCAGGACATACTATCTTCTCCATGTTCCCTGAGGACATACTATCTTCTCCATGTTCCCTGAGGACATGCTATCTTCTCCAGGACATGCTATCTTCTCCATGTTCCCTGAGGACATACTATCTTCTTCAGGACATACTATCTTCTCCATGTTCCCTGAGGACATACTATCTTCTCCGGGACATACTATCTTCTCCATGTTCCCTGAGGACATACTATCTTCTCCATGTTCCCTGAGGACATACTATCTTCTCCATGTTCCCTGAGGACATACTATCTTCTCCAGGACATACTATCTTCTCCATGTTCCCTGAGGACATACTATCTTCTCCATGTTCCCTGAGGACATACTATCTTCTCCATGTTCCCTGAGGACATACTATCTTCTCCAGGACATACTATCTTCTCCAGGACATACTATCTTCTCTATGTTCCCTGAGGACATACTATCTTCTCCAGGACATACTATCTTCTCCATGTTCCCTGAGGACATACTATCTTCTCCATGTTCCCTGAGGACATACTATCTTCTCCAGGTCATACTATCTTCTCCATGTTCCCTGAGGACATACTATCTTCTCCAGGACATACTATCTTCTCCATGTTCCCTGAGGACATACTATCTTCTCCAGGACATACTATCTTCTCCATGTTCCCTGAGGACATACTATCTTCTCCAGGACATACTATCTTCTCCATGTTCCCTGAGGACATACTATCTTCTCCATGTTCCCTGAGGACATGCTATCTTCTCCATATTCCCTGAGGACATACTATCTTCTCCAGGACATACTATCTTCTCCATGTTCCCTGAAGACATACTATCTTCTCCATGTTCCCTGAAGACATACTATCTTCTCCAGGACATACTATCTTCTCCATGTTCCTTGAGGACATGCTATCTTCTCCAGGACATACTATCTTCTCCATGTTCCCTGAGGACATACTATCTTCTCCATGTTCCCTGAGGACATGCTATCTTCTCCATGTTCCCTGAGGACATACTATCTTCTCCAGGACATACTATCTTCTCCATGTTCCCTGAAGACATACTATCTTCTCCATGTTCCATGAGGACATACTATCTTCTCCATGTTCCATGAGGACATACTATCTTCTCCATGTTCCCTGAGGACATGCTATCTTCTCCAGGACATACTATCTTCTACATGTTCCCTGAGGACATACTATCTTCTCCAGGACATACTATCTTCTCCATGTTCCCTGAAGACATACTATCTTCTCCAGGACATACTATCTTCTCCATGTTCCCTGAGGACATGCTATCTTCTCCAGGACATACTATCTTCTCCATGTTTCCTGAAGACATACTATCTTCTCCATGTTCCCTGAAGACATACTATCTTCTCCAGGACATGCTATCTTCTCCATGTTCCCTGAGGACATGCTATCTTCTCCAGGGTGAAGCAGGTGGTGTAGTATTGTATGGAACACTTCCTTGTGGTCCACATGACATGTGATGGTGCTTCTTTGCTCTAATGTTGTATAGAAGATGTTTTACAGACCTTCATCAAGCTGCTTTCCTCAGGTCTTATTTACGTGCCTCCACTTCGACAGTATCTCCTCCCCGTCAACCATGTTGTAGTTTTTATCGCTTCCATATGGAGTCTACTGACAGATCAATTAGAACTATACATTACTTTATATTACAAACTCATTGCTTTTTGACTTTACGTTGCCTTGGCTGTGGTTGACCCCCAGCTGGGTGGCAGCTTGTCAGCCAGCAGGTGGGTGGACTTGTCAAACATTTGCACTCAAGAGTACCGTTATTTTACAATCATGTGACTCAAGTAAAAGTAACAAGTAGTCAACCAAATAAGTAAGTAAGTGTTCAGTGGAAGAACTACTCAAGTACTGAGTAACTGGTCAGTAACTTCTCATTTTTATAGTAGCTCTTTTTAATGGTTCTTGCACTACAACCATTGTTGAAGGTGTGTGTGTGTGTGTGTGTGTGTGTGTGTGTGTGTGTGTGTGTGTTAGAAAGACAGGGATGGGACTACAGATGCACATTTTACAGTCACTTATGTCAGTATAACAGAGCTAATGTTAGCTAAAAAGAACATGACTTAAACATGTTTTCTCCAGTTGGAAGTAGAGTTGTTGTTGGCTGAAAGGTCAAGTAAACATTTCTACTGACAAGACGACAGCGCGTGACATGCATGTTTTTTTCTTACCAGTTGTTTTAAATTAAATACTGAAGAGTTGTGCTGCCGTCATTTTGCAGTGTGTGCCATTTGTTGACCCTCACTAATGTTGGATTGGTCATGTGACCTTGTCTCTAACACACCAAACAATGTGTCTCTGCAAGCAGCAATCAGTAGATTATAATTAAATATAACAATGATGTAAATAAATGTAGCGATTGGAGGGAAACCAAAGTACTGTTACAGATGGGTCACATGGTCATGCACGGATCATTTCCCTAAGATGCAGACGGACCACCGGAAGCAGTGTGCAGGGAGGAACATTATTTGTTTTCCATAAATCCATGAAGAATACCAACAAATAGAACAAGTGTGCCGATAGCACGAGAAGCTATGGAAAAGCTCAATGAAAAGTTTAGTATATAAATAAGAATCATCAAACGTAACATAACAGCCAGACCAAGTGTGGCGCGAGGCAGGAATAAACAACTCTCTGATTAGTGACCGGGAGCAGGTGAGCGTCCCGACCACTAATCACAGGCAGGTGAAAATAATCAGCACCCATGGCAACCAAGAAGCACAACCCCGGGTGCTGAAAAACAGAAGTAAGGAAATCCTAAATGTAAAGAAAACATGATCCAGGCAGTAGTTTAATCCCAAGTACAAGTCCATTTTCTCTGGAACTCATCCTAGGCAGAGGCTTACCTTTCCCTCTCCCGTATCTCTCTGCTTGCTTCTTTCTTTTGTCTTAACTTTCTCGAATCCTCTTTTTGCAAAGTTCTCCAAAATCTAAACAATAGAATTGATCAACTGACCTCTCAATGACATTGACAAGATGTTGTCAAGGAGAAGCTGGTGTGCCGGGGAACTTGCCTGTCCTGATAGAACGGTTGTGGTGGTGACCCTTTCAGTCGAAGATATCTTGTCTTACGGAATCAGGTTACCAGGACATCTGCTGATTGGAGCAAGCGTTGCTCGGGTGTATCGACAACTTAAAAGTAGCAGTGATGGGCAAGCTACTTGGAAAATGTAGTAAGCTAAGCTACAAGTTACTCTCCATTAAATGTAACTAAGCTACAAGTTACTCTCCATTAAATGTAACTAAGCTACAAGTTACTCTCCATTAAATGTAGCTAAGCTACAAGTTACTCTCCATTAAATGTAGCTAAGCTACAAGTTACTCTCCATTAAATGTAGCTGAGCTACAAGTTGGGTTAGGGTTAGGGTTAACCCTAACCCTAAACCTCAACTCTGTATGTATTGTCTCCAATTAGCCTACAATACAATAATACAAACACTTTATGTTTTATAATACTGTGTGACTCATTTCTAGTATTTGTAAATAAACAAATACTACTGTGCTTGCAAGTTACGTACTCAGTGAGGTGGAAGAAAAAGTATTTATCGCGTTTCAATAAGACAAGATATTTGAGTTGGTTTACTTTGTGTTTGTGGTAATTATTTAGGTTATCTCAAATAACTAAAGTGCCAAAAGTTGTGATATTTTGACTTGAGAATGGATATTAGCACGTACAGATCTGGTATTGGCTGTAGTGATAATTCACACATCACTAATGTCGTGTTCAGTTTCAGTAGAACATGCATGTAATTACAATGTAATGCAGCACACATTTACACTTCTTTCATTGCAGCACGTCCCAAAAGGAGTAGGAAGAAGCAGAGTTTATTTCATCCTACACCTTTTCATACATAGCAGTTTTATCCCATTTCCTTCTTCTCTGGTACAGAACAGTGAATAAATAAATAGTAGATACATTATATACCCTAGTAAGCAAACACATATTAAATATATCAATAATCTTTGTCTCAATAAAAAAAAGGGTTCAAGATGTTCATCATAATTCTTGTTGTGTATACTTTGTAAACATTTGTAGTTTGAACTTAAAGTGAATCTGTCACGATCTGTGGTCTGGATCATGTTTTTGTTATTTTCTGTTAGTTTTAAGACTGCATTAGTTCCTGTTTTTGTACATCCTTGTTTGTTTTAGTTTCCATGGCGACTGATTAGTTTCACCTGCCTCATGTGTTCGGCACACGCACCTGCTCTAATCAAGAGACTATTATTCAAGCCTGTCTTTGCCAGTTAGTCGTCCTGGCGTCATTGCTCTTTTCATGCCACAGTTTCTTGCTATGCCATAGTTTATGCTAGTTGTTTACTTTAACTCCAAGTGCGATCAGCCTTGTTTTCCGTTTTTTGTACCTTTTTGAGAGAAGATAATTAAATATGTTCCTACCTTCACGCTTTGTCCGGAATAGTCTGATTGCTTCCCCGGAGAACAAACCTCGCCACCGTCTTGACAGAATCATATTGCTTCTTTCTTTCATTTATTTACTTAATCCATTCCATCATTTAATTCCACATACTGACATAGTAAATGTTTGAAGTCTTGTACGTGCATACAAATGTTTTCAATGACATTGTCTTCAAACACTCGTTGTGTGTTGAAGTTGCTTATTGACCTGAAAGACACTCTTGTATGATGACTCCTAATGTTCTTTGACAGAGTGAGTCCTGAGAGGGGAAGTCTCCTGGCGGGAGGCAAGATGGCGTCCAACCACATCCTGCGCAGTTACTCCATCATCCCATGTTTCATCTTCGTAGAGGTGAGTTTTTGTGTTCTGTGTCTGAGCTTCAGCAACATGACTTTATGTGCTGCATGTTAAAATGCTGAAGTGGAGCGTGAAGTGTGGGGATGAGTAAAAGTGCGTGTGCCTTCCTCCATATTTAATTACCTTGTTAGAGGAAGCTCTTTAATCAGGAGGACGTCTCAGCTTTAATCAGGAGGACGTCTCAGGGCGCTTCTTTTTCCTGCTCGCCACCTAAAACCTCCTCATGCCTCCCTGCACACGCTCCTTAAACACGTGTGGTCCGACCTCTTCCCAAGTGACCTTTCACTTTCATTGGCCTTCTACTTTCACTTCCTGTTGGCATTGCTGCACCTTGCATGCAGCGCAGCCTCATATCTGTTGCACTTGTTATGCAACTCCACAACACGTCACATGACTCTGCCTCTCTTCTCACCCTTGACAAAGACACTAAAGGAGATACAAATGTGTTTAAATATACATTTTTTGAAAGGTTTAAAGGCCTACTGAAAGCCACTACTAGCGACCACACAGTCTGATAGTTTATATATCAATGATGACATCTTAACATTGCAACACATGCCAATACGGCCGGGTTAACTTATAAAGTGACATTTTACATTTCCCGCCACACTTCCGGTTGAAAAAGCCTTCGGAGGATGACGTATGCGCGTGACATAGCCCGGGGAACAGAGGTATGCCTTCCCCATTGAATACAATACAAAAAAGCTCTGTTTTTATTTCATAATTCCACAGTATTCTGGACATCTGTGTTGGTGAATCTTTTGCAATTTGTTTAATGAACAATGGAGGCTGCAAAGAAGAACGTTGTAGGTGGCTGTAGCCGATGCTAGCAGACGCCTAGCCGATGCTAGAAGACCCACCGCACGGATGATCGGGTGAAGTCCTTCGTCGCGCCGTCAATCGCTGGAACGCAGGTGAGCACGGGTGTTGCTGAGCAAAGCAGATGAGGGCTGGCTGGCGGAGGTGGAGCGCTAATGTTTTTATCATAGCTCTGTGAGCTCCGGTTGCTAAGTTAGCCTTAGCGTCGTTAGCAACAGCATTGTTAAGCTTTGCCAGGCTGAGATCTATTAACTGTGTAGTTACATGTCCATGGTTTAATAGTATTGTTGATCTTCTGTCTATCCTTCCAGTCAGAGATTTATTTATTTTGTTTCTATCTGCATTTGAGACAGATGCTATCACGTTAGCTCATGCTAAAGATGCTAAAGAGCTTCGTCGATGTATTGTCGTGGAGATAAAAGTCACTGTGAATGTCCATTTCGTGTTCTCGACTCTCATTTTCAAGAGGATATAGTATCCCAGGTGGTTTAAAATACAAATCTGTGATCCACAATAGAAAAAGGAGAGAGTGTGGAATCCAATGAGTCAGCTTGTACCTAAGTTACGGTCAGAGCGAAAAAAAATATGTATTTCACTGCATTCTAGTCCGTCACTCTAACGTTCCTCGTCCACAAATTTTTCATCCTTGCTCAAATTAATGGGGTAATCGTCACTTTCACGGGCCGAATCGCTCTAGCTGCGTTGAAAACAATAGGAAAATATGAGGGAGTGAACAACTGACTACGTCACGCTACTTCCGGTAGGGGCAAGGTTTTTTTTTTATCAGAGACCAAAAGTTGCGAACTTTATCGACGTTGTTCTATACTAAATCCTTTCAGCAAAAATATGGCAATATCGCAAAATCTCAAGTATGACACATAGAATGGATCTGCTATCCCCGTTTAAATAAAAAAAAATCATTTCAGTAGGCCTTTAAGGCACAGCTTGTCAATAAGATTTTTTACTGATCATTTGGAACTCTTCTTATGTTTTTACCGTTTGTCACGGTTTACCTGACACATGAAACATGACAATTTGGGGGGGTGCACTGTCCATTTCAGCTGCCAGATGGCAGTAGAGTGATGAATACCTTAAAATGTGTTTTGTGGCAATTCCAATATTGACAACAGTATCAGTTGCTTTGCAGAGTGACGCTTTCCATCATTTCTAGCAGACTGAATTGCATAATGATTACCCTCCCCTATAGAATAAGTAGTACCGTATTTTCCGCACTATAAAGCGCACCTAAAAACCTCCAGTGTCCTCAAAAGCTGACAGTGCGCCTTATAATCTGGTGCGCCTTATACATGGACCAATATTGAGCCACAACAGGTCTCGCAACTACGGTAAGCAGCCGCCGACTTCATTATCCCCCGCGCTTCTTCTTCTACGGGGGAAAATGAAGTTGGCGGCTGCTTACCGTACTTGCGAGACTTAAACTTTATGTAAAGACCCAAAATGGCTCCTATTAAGACGCAGAGTTTAAAGTGAAGGCCATCAGTCACGCAGAAGAAGACAGGAATAGAGCAGCAGTGAGAGAATGTAACATTAAGGAATGAATGATGCGGAAGTGGAGGAAGCAACATGATGACCTGCGCCAAGTAAAGAAGACTAAACAGAGGGAACAAAGCAAGATGGCTACAGTTGGAGGACAAACTGGAACAGTGGCTTGTTGAACAGAGAGCAGCAAGTAGAAGTCACTATTTGATTTCTTGACATTCCCTTTAGCGCAGCTCCATCTAATGGATGCATAACGTAACCCAGCCTCTACTGTAGCGTCTATTCCAGCGTTTCTCAAAGTGTGGGGCGCACCCCACTGGTGGGGAATAGAGACATGACAGGTGGGGCGCGAGGAACTGGAGGAAATTTCACTTTGATTTTTTTTATTTTTTTATTATTATATTCTTTGATTTTTTTTTTTTACTATGCTTTCATTTTCTATACACACTGGAAATCACTTTGTGATTCTGTCTGTGAAATCCGCTATATAGATAAATGTAAATTACTTATTTTTCCTGTATGCTTTACATTTCTAGGTAGGAGCGAAAGTTTGACAGACAGCAACAGTAACTAATGGGGGCGGGGCTAAGCGGAAGCTTTGTGAATGGCGAGTCACTGTGCGAGGATTTGCTGTTTTGCAAATACATCAAAAATAGAGCCACTGCTGATGAGCTGTTCAAGATAATGGACAGTTTCCTCAAAGAACACGATCTTAAATGGGAAAACTGTGTGGGCTTTTGCTCTGATGGCGCACAGACCATGGCAAAGTCAAGAAACGGGCTGCAGGCTCTAATAAAGAGGGTTGCGCCAAATGCGCATTGGACACAATGTGTCATTCACCGGGAAACACTCGCGTCAAGGCAGCTCAGCCCCGAATTCAATGAGGTTTTAACAGTGGCAGTGTCAAGCCTGCAACCCCCATTTGAAAAGCTGTGCAGTGCAAAACAGGCTCATTGCAGCCACTAATGCTGGAGTACTGTAAAACTCATGTTCACTTGCCCTGGCCTCCTTTTTTTGGCAAAGATTGCAAAGTGGCACTTTTATTTTCATTTATTATTGAACTTGATGCAAGTTATTTGATTTATTATTGAACTTGATGCAAGTTATAACACTTTTTTTCATTTATTATTGAACTTGATGCAAGTTATAACACTTTTTTAAAATTTATTATTGAACTTGATGCAAATTATAACACTTTTATTTGATTTATTATTGAACTTGATGCAAGTTATAACACTTTTATTTGATTTATTATTGAACTTGATGCAAGTTATAACACTTTTATTTGATTTATTATTGAACTTGATGCAAATTATAACACTTTTATTTGATTTATCATTGAACTTGATGCAAGTTATAACACTTTTATTTGATTTATTATTGAACTTGATGCAAATTATAACACTTTTATTTGATTTATCATTGAACTTGATGCAAGTTATAACACTTTTTTTTTTATTATTGAACTTGATGCAAGTTATTTGATTTATTATTGAACTTGATGCAAGTTATAACACTTTTTTTGATTTATTATTGAACTTGATGCAAGTTATAACACTTTTGTTTTATTTATTATTGAACTTGATGCAAATTATAACACTTTTATTTGATTTATTATTGAACTTGATGCAAGTTATAACACTTTTTTTTATTCATCATTGAACTTGATGCAAGTTATAACACTTTTATTTGATTTATTATTGAACTTGATGCAAATTATAACACTTTTATTTGATTTATCATTGAACTTGATGCAAGTTATAACACTTTTTTTTATTATTGAACTTGATGCAAGTTATAACACTTTTGTTTTATTTATTATTGAACTTGATGCAAGTTATAACACTTTTGTTTTATTTATTATTGAACTTGATGCAAGTTATTTGATTTATTATTGAACTTGATGCAAGTTATAACACTTTTGTTTTATTTATTATTGAACTTGATGCAAGTTATAACACTTTTGTTTGATTTATTATTGAATCGATGCAAGTTATTTTATTTGATATTGAACTTGATGCATGTTATAACACTTTTGTTTGATTTATTATTGAATTGATGCAAGTTATTTTATTTGATATTGAACTTGATGCAAGTTATACCACAGCTGCACAGTTATTTTATTTATTATTGAACTTGATTTTATTTTATGTTATTGAGTTTGAATGTATAAAACTTGATGTTACTTGATGATCGATAAATTTGAAAATGTTAAGCTTGGCATTAGCGTTCTGTTGGGGCGATGGGGGCAGGTGCGGCTTGAAAACTACCCCTTGTCCAAAGTGAGGGATGACAAAAAAAGTTTGAGAACCACTGGTCTATTCTATGCGCCTTATAATGCGGTGCGCCTTATATACGAACACAGTTTTAAAATAGGCCATTCATTGAAGGTGCGCCTTATAATCCGGTGCGCCTTACAGTGCGGAAAAGAGGGTAGATCTTTTTTGGAGTTAGCTCTGCACAACAATCTTTGTCGCTTCTGGGAGGATCCAGAAAAATAGTCAGAGGACGTCCCAAAGATGTTTAGCAGATACCAAAGATGTCTAGCAGATACCAAAGATGTTTAGCAGATACCAAAGATGTTTAGCAGATACCAAAGATGTTTAGCAGATACCAAAGATGTCTAGCAGATACCAAAGATGTCTAGCAGATACCAAAGATGTTTAGCAGATACCAAAGATGTTTAGCAGATACCAAAGATGTTTAGCAGATACCAAAGATGTCTAGCAGATACCAAAGATGTTTAGCAGATACCAAAGATGTCTAGCAGATACCAAAGATGTTTAGCAGATACCAAAGATGTCTAGCAGATACCAAAGATGTTTAGCAGATACCAAAGATGTTTAGCAGATACCAAAGATGTTTAGCAGATACCAAAGATGTTTAGCAGATACCAAAGATGTTTAGCAGATACCAAAGATGTCTAGCAGATACCAAAGATGTTTAGCAGATACCAAAGATGTTTAGCAGATACCAAAGATGTCTAGCAGATACCAAAGATATTTAGCAGATACCAAAGATGTTTAGCAGATACCAAAGATGTCTAGCAGGGTTCTTCAACAGCCAACTCCTCCTCATCACTGCCTGGCTGGATGAAGCTGACATGAGTTAGTGCAAATGAAAGCTGTAAGTCACCTAAAGTGTACTGGATTGATTGATGCTTGACTTGTGATGAAAGTGTGACAGATGACGTGTGTGTCAATGTGAAGAGGGAGTGTGATGTCGTGCTTCAGCTGCCATTGGCACAACAAAAGGACACATGCAGAAATTGTGCAGCTGTAAAATATTGTTGTTTACTCAGTGAGACATCCTGACTTCATTGTTGTTTACTCAGTGAGACATCCTGACTTCATTGTTGTTTACTCAGTGAGACATCCTGACTTCATTGTTGTTTACTCAGTGAGACATCCTGACTTCATTGTTGTTTACTCAGTGAGACATCCTGACTTCATTGTTGTTTACTCAGTGAGACATCCTGACTTCATTGTTGTTTACTCAGTGAGACATCCTGACTTCATGTTGTTTACTCAGTGAGACATCCTGACTTCATTGTTGTTTACTCAGTGAGACATCCTGACTTCATTGTTGTTTACTCAGTGAGACATCCTGACTTCATTGTTGTTTACTCAGTGAGACATCCTGACTTCATGTTGTTTACTCAGTGAGACATCCTGACTTCATTGTTGTTTACTCAGTGAGACATCCTGACTTCATTGTTGTTTACTCAGTGAGACATGTGCAGTATCATATTGTGTCATTGATCATTATTTAGTTGCTGTTATGAGGTAGATAATGGATGGATTATTAATCTATTTACTGTCCATATCTGGTTACTTTTTGTTTCTACATTTCTGTTCAAATGTAAGAAGCGCTTATTCTTCTGTTGTTTGGATACTTAACATACATTTTGGGTGATACTACAAATTTGGATATTGATCCGATACCAAGTAGTCACCGGGTCATAAGCGGGTCATATTTAAAGTCCTCATGTGTCCAGGGACATATTTCTTGTCCTCATAAACATAATACAAAAACACATTTGTTATCATAGAAAATGTAGATGTAATCGTTGTAGTATCAACTAGATACTGCTCTTGTGCTTGATGATGTTACAATCGATATCTGTGTCAGTCCATCCTTTTGTTTACATTGAGGAGCGCTAGCTGGCTGTTAGCGGTGAGCTATTGTATCCTCCTACGATGTGTTCCTCGTCCTGCAGTGATAATGCTACTTGTAAGACACTGACTTTATTTGTCAATCAATCAATCAATCCATCAATGTTTATTTATATAGCCCTAAATCTCAAGTGTCTCAAAGGGATGTACAAGCCACGACGACATCCTCGGTTCAGAGCCCACGTTGCCATGGAGACCAGGATTAGTGATTTAAAGCACCACTTAGTGAGCAGGGCTGCAGTGTTTATAGCGCCACCTTTATCGGCAGGTTTAAAGCCAAACTACGGCCATTTCTCTATCTTCTGTCTCCACACTGTTTCTGCTTGCAAGAAGTGCTGTGTGTGTGTGTGTGTGTGTGTGTGTGTGTGCGTGTGTTGACTAACAAACGGCTCGTATGCAAGTGCACATCATGTACATCATGCACATCATGTACATCATGCACATCATGTACATCATGCACATCATGCACATCATGTACATCATGCACATCATGCACATCATGTACATCATGTAAATCATGTACATCATGTACATCATGTACATCATGTACATCATGCACATCATGCACATCATGTACATCATGCACATCATGCACATCATGTACATCATGTAAATCATGTACATCATGTACATCATGTACATCATGCACATCATGCACATCATGCACATCATGTACATCATGTAAATCATGTACATCATGTACATCATGCACATCATGTACATCACACACATCATGCACATCATGCACATAATGTACATCATGTACATCATGTAAATCATGTACATCATGTACATCATGTACATCATGTACATCATGCACATCATGCACATCATGTACATCATGTACATCATGTAAATCATGTACATCATGCACATCATGCACATCATGTACATCACACACATCATGCACATCATGCACATAATGTACATCATGTACATCATGCACATCATGCACATCATGTACATCATGTACACCATGCACATCATGCACATCATGCACATCATGCACATCATGTACGTCATGCACACCATGCACATCATGTACATCATGCACATCATGTCCATGGGGGAAAAAAAGTACTGGTATTTTTCAAAAGCAGTGCTCTTTTTAATTCAATAGTACTGCGGTACTTTATTAGTAGCAGTTATGCCTTTTTTGCTCTATTTTCCTTTATTTTGTAAATGTTTTATGTACAATGTATTTATTGAACAAATGACTCCCAGGCCACACTTGGTGAAACAAGTAAGGTGATATTGCCAAACAACAGACCTGGGGCATTGTTTACTAGAGGTTTGTGTGTATTAAAACATGTGCAAACTTGATAGCACACACAAAGCTAATGTACTAAACTTGTGCACAGAGAGTTACGTCTCTTAAAGGGGAACTGCACTTTTTTGGAATGTTGCCTATGGTTCACAATCATCATGAGAGACATGACGGTGGATGTTGTTTGATTTGTTATGCATTGTAAATATTGAATGAATGCAATCAAAAGTTTGCTTACAATGGAGCCTGGGAGCTGCACAATTCTGCCTACAAAGCCCTTAAAAACATCCACACACCTCCATTAAGGTTTTATATACATGCTGTAAGGATGTAGTAATAACATAATAACATTTCATAGTTACGTATGACCAAGACTATTTCCATGGAGTTCTCGCCAGTTCCAAGTCTTTAATGGCTATCAAAGTGTACCAACTTGTCGGAATACCTACTCAGACTTCTTCTGTCCAGGTGAAATTCAGGATTTATGATCGAGATCAGTCATGTTGCAAAACCATCAGTCACGTTGCAAAACCATCAGTCACGTTGCAAAACTATCAGTCACGTTGCAGAACTATCAGTCAAATAGTAAAATAAACATTTATTGATTAGCATATCCTGAATATGCTCTTGCTATGCACAGCTGGTGTAGTGGATTAGTCACATGATCTTTAACATCTAAATAAGGCAGAGTTCAGCAGCAAAATACTCCGTCAAGCTTGGTTCTCCAGGTAGAACTGGGAGCTCTTTTTGTTCTCCAGGTGGATAACAAAAGCTTGGTTCTCCAGGTGGAACTGGGAGCTCTTTTTGTTCTCCAGGTGGAGAACAAAAGCTTGGTTCTCCAGGTAGAACTGGGAGCTCTTTTAGTTCCTTCTTTTTACGAGCAGCAGTCCTGCTGAGCGGCTGATGTGGTGTGACGTGACCTGGCGGCGTACAATGGCGGCCATACATCTGACAGACAGGTGTGCAGGT